>NC_034177.2:41841672-42034172 GCF_002021735.2 Oncorhynchus kisutch
ACACCGCGTTGGTGGGAGTCAGGAGTCTAATAGTGTTCACACAGAGAGCAGCTTTGTTGCTGTTTAGGCACTGCCTAGTCTGTGGAGAGCAGGTGTGAGGCACAGTAAGCACATGCACACACACACACACACACACACACACACACACACACACACACACACACACACACACACACACACTCTGCAGAGAGGTGATTATGTTGATAATGTGTTGGTGTGAGATGTTTATTTTCTATCTGACACAGCAGATTATTGTTTTCTGCAGCCTGTGTAGATGATAGCGAAAGGTATTTAGACTTGAAAGGGACTTAGAGTAATTGATATCACCCTGAATGTGTGTCATTTAAAAGCTTGTTCTGGAATTACCTCACATAAGACCATATGAGATACATTTTTATAGAGTGCTATGCCTCCATTTCATTTGAAATGGAAATGAGGTTAATAAGAAAAAAAACCTCTCATCATGATCTAACACTCTGTATGTGTCCCAACAGTCTCTTTAGTTGGAGAATGAGGTAGAGGCTAACCGAAATATGCAAATAGGGAAACAGTACAGTATCTCCCTCTACTCTACCCATCTCATCTTAAATAGAAGCTTAGTAACCAGTGATGAATATGTAGGCTATGTCTATGCTAGTAGGCCATCTTAAATAGTAGTCTAGGTACAGTACCTTCAGAAATGATTCACATTTTGTTCCACATTTTGTTGTGTTACAGTCTGAATTCAAAATGGATTACATTTAGATTTTGTGTCACTGATCAATAACCAATAATGTCAAAGTGGAATTTTGTATGTAGAACATTTTAGAAATCAATAGAAAATGTAAAGCTGAAATGTCTTGAGTCAATAAATATTAAACCCCTTTTTTATGTCAAACCTAAATAAGTTCAGGAGTAAAAATGTGCTTAACAAATCACATAATAAGTTGCATGGACGCATTCTGTGTTCAATAATAGTGGTTAACAGAATTTTTGAATGACTAACCTATCTCTGTACCCCAAACATACAATTATCTGTAAGGTCCCTTAATGGAGTAATGCATTTCAAGCACAGATTCAACCACGAAGACCACAGAGGTTTTTCATTGCCTGGCAAAGAAGGGCACCGATAGGTAGATGTGTTAAAAAAAAATGTTTTTTTTTTAAAACAGATGCTGAATATCCCTTTGAGCATGGTGAAGTAATTCTTTAGGCTTTGGATGGTGTATGTGGCACAGAAATGAACTCTTAAGTCCTGAATACAAAGCGTTATGTTTGGGGCAAATCCAACACAGCTAGTGGTGACCCGTCATTCAGTGCCCCACCTATTTTGAGCCCCACATTTTTTGAAGAAAAAATAAATTATATATATATTTTTTTTTTGGGGGGGGGGGCATGTTATTTTGGCATTAATACCTGTCACATATCAGTTTGTAAACTATGTATATCATTGAATTAATAAAGCCGCATACAAACATGGCCTCTTTTTTGTTTTCCTGAGTAAGGCAGCTCCAAAGTGCAGGTGTTTCAGCCTAGCTCAGTGCTTTCTGTGGTGGTGGGGCATGCCAGCAGGAAATAGGAGCATGGCGCTGATTGGCTCAGTGTTCTGTCACTCATGGAGACACTACCGTCACAGGCAAAGAATAAGTCCTTAGTAAGAGTAGACATAAAAAAATGTTGCCCTTTGGCTCCTGCCATAGAGTTATATAATAAGTACCCTTCCAAGAAGACTCAAGGTCATTGACCACAGATAAAATGACTTCAAATCCACTGGCTCCAGGTCATCTATAAGTCTTTGCTAGGTATAGCTCCGCCTTATCTCAACTCACTGGTCACCATAGGAACACCCACCCGTAGCACGGGCTCCAGCAAGTATATTTCACTGGTCATCCCCAAAGCCAACACCTCCTTTGGCTGCCTTTCCTTCCAGTTCTCTGCTGCCAATGACTGGAACGAATAGCAAAAATCACTGAAGTTGGAGACTTATATCTCCCTCACTAACTTTAAGCGTCAGCTGTCAGAGCAGCTTACCGATCGCTGCAGCTGTACACAGCCCATCTGTAAATAGCCCATCCAACCAACTACCTACCTCATCCCCATATTTGTTTTTGTTTTTCTGCACACCAGTATTTCTACTTGCACATCCTCATCTGCACATATATCACTCCAGTGTAAATTGCTAAATTGTAATTACTTCGACACTATTGGTCTATTTATTGCCTTACCTCCTTACTTCATTTCCACACACTGTATACAGATTTTTCTATTGTGTTATTGACTGTATGTTTGTTTATCCCAATGTGTAACTCTGTGTTGTTGTTTTTGTCGCACTGCTTTGCTTTATGTTGGCCAGGTTGTAGTTGTAAATGAGAACTTGTTCTCAACTGGCCTACCTGGTTAAATAAAGGTGAAATTAAAAAAAGAAAGTCTACAATCTGTTGGCAATTTTTTAAAATCCTTGTCATAGGGCTCCCGAGTGGCGCACTGCATATCAGTGCAAGAGGTGTCACTACAGTCTCTGGTTACTGTATCACATCCGACCTTGATTGTCCCATAGGGCGGTGCACAATTGTCCCAGAGTCATCTGGGGTAGGCCGTCATTGTAAATAAGAATTTGTTCTTAACTGACTTGCCTAGTTAAATGTAAAAATAAATAAGGAAGAGAATTTATAGGTAAAATGTATGGGTGCTCATTGGCCATTGGAAATACACAGCAATTTGGAAATGGCTAATTCAACAATGAGTGGTTTGGAAGTAATCAGTGGCTAACTGCAAGCAATCACTAGCCTGCTATTTAGTGGAGTGGCTGTGTGTGTTTTTTCCGAGTTCCCACTATAAATCCAGAGAATTCCAGACTTTGATGACAAAGTTCGATGACAGAATTTGCCCACAAAGGACTGCCGCGCCACCTTCCTGTTTAAGTGAGGTGAGGTGAGGTGAGTCCAAAAATGTATTGTATACTGCTGCATAAATGATATAATATGCCAGGGAGATATGTATACTGTAGCTAAGAAAGTAATACTAAGTGTACGTTGTGTACTAAGCTCTTAGTAGCCCATGTGCCTCACCCTAATAACTTGGTCTATTTCTCCAATGCAGTAATGTAAACACATCGTTCGTGGCCGCTGTGTGATTGTTTGCAGATTTTTTTCTGTACAGCTTTGACAGTGCTACTGATAGTAGTGGTGGCGCTTGGCTTGCACGTGCAAATTCAACACACACAACATTCTATAATAGAATTGTCTTATTTGACGTGTCAAATTAAAAGCTTATTTAACGAGTCAAATAGTGTTATTTGACGTGTATCTTTTATGACACGCAAAGACCCAAACGGTGTTCAATGTGCCTCACCCTAATAATTCATTTCGCTTAATGTTCTAACTTGGTGGTGCACATGTAGCCTATAACCTGTTTTAGAGAAATGTAATCATCGAATAATGTAAGAGCTTTCATTGTCTGCTTATATGCCCCCTTTGTTTATACTACGATTTTGACTTGGTGTACAAGGAGAACACTAAGAACGGCCCATGTTCTGAATTGTGTCACTGTACATTTCAAAAGTGCTGAACAAATAGTTATATTGACTACATCCGTCGTCGCTCGCTCATTAATGTCTTAATGAAAATTACGGATTGCGTCTTATCCACTTGTCGTCCCCTTATGCCATAGTTTGTACATCACAATTGTCAGTATTTGACAAACCACATTTGTTTAAGCAAGTCAGCCATATCAACTATGTTTTTTTTAAAGGCAGTAAATGAGGCTGAATTAACTGTTTTGCAGCCAGACAAGGCTCCACTGATAGCCAGGTGTAGCAATGGTAAGGTGTTGGGACAGCTTTATGTAGGCCCTAACAGTTTGTGGGCAACGTTTGTCACCGTTATAGTGCAATTAATCTAGTGTTTAGTGTTGTGTTGTGTAGTGGCTTTGCTTTGCTGGCATGCATCCCACATATTTCAAAAAAATTACCAACCAAGATTTACATGCTAAAATTGCCACTGAACACAAAGTTTTGTTGATATTATTTTATAGCTGCTCCTTCAGAGGCCAATAATTCCTAGTGTTTTTGGTTATTTAATTTTTTTACTTAAAGTATTGGTAAATTATTCTGTTTAATTTGGGGGGAAGGAGAACACACCGCACTGTACTGCACCGCACTGCACTGCACCGCACCGCACTGTACTGCACCGTACCTTGGGAGTGTTTAGGCAAGAGGCCAACGGGCATACATAACCTGTAGAATTTAGTCTGTCTATGCACACTAGGTAAGACCTGGGCGGACCACCCCCTGTATTTTGGTTAGCGTGCCAGGTGGTGCTAAAGGTTAGGTAAGAAGTGGGAAGGCAGGTAAGGTAGGAGAGGGGATTCCTTAACTTTTACTTTCTTTGCTTTGGTTCCGTCCAGACCCTTTTCCCCACATTACTGTGTTTATGAATAATAAATTCCCAGTAAACGTTATTTCTCTCTGCCTCTGTCGTCCTTCCCCGCACCTACGATCACATCCATTTTTCACTTCACTGGGAGTTGAAATGTAGCGGGGTGTTGCGTTCTCTGCAAGAGGCGTATGTAACAAAGGACTAGGGAGTTTTTTGGGGGATAAATTAAATGGAATAGAGCTAAGCACAGGCAAAAATCTGTTTGTCTTCTTTCCAACAGATAGTGGTAGATCCTTTCATCAGAACAATAACCTAAAACACAAGGCCAAATACACACTGGAGTTGCTTACCAAGATGACGTTGAATGTTCCTGAGTGGCCTAGTTACACTTTTAACTTAAATCCCAAGTGGCACATAGGTCTAAGGCACTGCATGGCAGTGCTAGCTGTGCCACTAGAGATTCTGGGTTCGAGTTCAGGCTCTGTCGCAGCTGGCCGTGACCGGGAGACCCATGGGGCGGTGCACAATTGGCCCAGCGTCGTCCGGGTTAGGGGAAGGTTTGGCCGGCAGGGATGTCCTTGTCCCATCGTGCACTAGCGACTCCTGTGCACGCTGACACGGTCGCCTAGTGTACGGTGTTTCCTCTGACACATTGGTGCGGCTGGCTTCTGGGTTAAGTGGGCATTGTGTCAAGAAGCAGTGCGGTTGGCTTGTGTTTCGGAGGACACGCGAGACCTTCTCCTCTCCCAAGTCTTTACGGGAGTTGCACGAAATTGGAGAGAAAAAGTGGTTAAAACATTATTTAAATCTATGACTTAAATAGCTGTTTAGCAATTATGAACAACCAACTTGACAGAGCTTGAAGAATTTTTAAAAGAATGGGCAAATATTGTACAATCGAGAGACTTACCAAAAAAACACTCACAGCTGTAATCGCTGCCATGATCGTTAACAAAAAAGGACAATTAAGTCCATTTTAATCCCACTTTGTAACACAACAACATGTGGAACAAGTCAAGGGATGTGAATACTTTCTGAAGGCGCCGTATATGTTGTTTTTCCTCTTGGATAAGAAGCAGGCCAGTAAAACCATACAGAGCTGTTTGTTTTCTGGTTAAGGAGTGGAGAGAAGATTATCCCTTCATTTCCTCTTGTAGGGGGGGGGGGGGCTGACACTGACCAGAGCATTACCCATCAGGCCTCATCTCTCCTCTTCGACCTACATTTGGAGCATGTCTGGGACTGGGTGCCCTTTGTCAATGCTATACGACGTGAGTGTGCGTGTGCTGGTGTGTCCCTCAGAAATGAGTCTGTACTGGTAAATGCATAGTGTTAGTGTCATAAAGGTAATTGTGGTGACATTCACGGGGCAGTGTTTGGCTGTATTTATGATAGGTTCAAAAGGCCACATACACATAGGCTTAACATCAAAGCGGCCCATGATGATTTCAGATGAACAGATAACTAAATGATGCCTGTTCGGGAAAGGATGTATTTTCCAGGGAACTGTTACATAAAAATTTGCTCAGTCACTCTGGCTTTGTGCACAAAGTTCTCTATAATGATTTATTTTGGTCCAGGCTATAATCCAAGGGGCAGGTTCACTCCACTCGACCTCCACCATGGCTAGCCTAGCAGCACCAGACAGGATGTTCCCCTTATTTATGTTTAGGCAACATCTCTCAATTTTTTATCAGGTTTTCAAAAGCTCCTCTAGGCCTTTGATATTAAGCTTGGAAGTTGCAGTGTGAAAATTGCCCTGCTCCTGCTATGAAGAGGGCTTTGCCCTACTCCTGCTATGAAGAGGGCTTTGCCCTACTCCTGCTATGAAGAGGGCTTTGCCCTGCCTCTGCTATGAAGAGGGCTTTGCCCTACTCCTGCTATGAAGAGGGCTTTGCCCTACTCCTGCTATGAAGAGGGCTTTGCCCTGCTCCTGCTATGAAGAGGGCTTTGCCCTACTCCTGCTATGAAGAGGGCTTTGCCCTGCTCCTGCTATGAAGAGGGCTTTGCCCTACTCCTGCTATGAAGAGGGCTTTGCCCTACTCCTGCTATGAAGAGGGCTTTGCCCTACTCCTGCTATGAAGAGGGCTTTGCCCTACTCCTGCTATGAAGAGGGCTTTGCCCTACTCCTGCTATGAAGAGGGCTTTGCCCTGCTCCTGCCCTGCTTCTGCTATGAAGAGGGCTTTGCCCTACTCCTGCTATGAAGAGGGCTTTGCCCTACTCCTGCTATGAAGAGGGCTTTGCCCTGCTCCTGCTATGAAGAGGGCTTTGCCCTACTCCTGCTATGAAGAGGGCTTTGCCCTGCTCCTGCTATGAAGAGGGCTTTGCCCTGCTCCTGCTATGAAGAGGGCTTTGCCCTGCTTCTGCTATGAAGAGGGCTTTGCCCTACTCCTGCTATGAAGAGGGCTTTGCCCTACTCCTGCTATGAAGAGGGCTTTGCCCTGCTCCTGCTATGATGTGGGCTTTGCCCTGCTCCTGCTATGAAGAGGGCTTTGCCCTGCTCCTGCTATGAAGAGGGCTTTGCCCTGCTTCTGCTATGAAGAGGGCTTTGCCCTGCTCCTGCTATGAAGAGGGCTTTGCCCTGCTCCTGCTATGAAGAGGGCTTTGCCCTGCTTCTGCTATGAAGAGGGCTTTGCCCTGCTCCTGCTATGAAGAGGGCTTTGCACTGCTCCTGCTATGAAGAGGGCTTTGCCCTGCTCCTGCTATGAAGGGGGCTTTGCCCTGCTCCTGCTATGAAGAGGGCTTTGCCCTGCTCCTGCTATGAAGAGGGCTTTGCCCTGCTCCTGCTATGAAGAGGGCTTTGCCCTGCTTTAAGTGTTATATTTCCGTACTGATTTTCGCTTTATACGGAAATAATACGGAAGTCATTTTAAACCCTCTTCCCATCCCTCTGTCTTTACTTGTTCTCTTACTTACTGTGTTTCGTGGGAATGTGATCCCTGCTACATGGCTGTTTGCAGGCCATAGATATGCTGCTGAGGGTACGTGAGCGTTGCAAATGATTTATGGATTTTCCACAAGGTTGACTCATGCAAATAAAACACGGGTTTTCAAGGTAAACATGAGCAATACCATGAGCAAGCTGCTCCGATAGGAGTGGTTCTAATTAATGAAACACTGAGAAACACAGTACATTTGTTTCTTGTGTACTTTAGCCTAAATCTATCATTGCTAGCACGGCACAGCCTTGTAGTCAGTGTATAAAGTCCTTCTGTCCGTCTATTTGGCCTGCAGATCTGTAGCCTATGTCTGCAGAGCAGTGTCTGTGCTGGTGCGGACCATACTGTGTGTTTATTCAGTTTGTCAGCTAGCTAACTAGCCTCCCCATGGCCTCCCTCCCTGGCCTCCTTCCCTCCCTCTTCTCTGCGGTACCCAGCTAATGATGTAACAGGTAAACTGGCCCGGCTTACACAGGACCAGATAAAGGGATTATTGTATTGTCCCAGTTGGGTCTGTTTGCCCAGTTTATTTCAGTGGAAAGGACATATGATGGGTGAATTGCAGTGAAGTCGTTATTTAAGTTTTAGCTGAAATAAATGTGGCTCAGGTTCTTACAGACGACAGTTAAGCTAGCCATGTTAGCTAGCTATCTATGTGTGGTTGGAGGATGAGGGGATGATTTTAGTAGACAGATGAGGACTAAGGAGGAGACCTGCAGACTCACTGACCCCTGTTATCTGACGTCATCCCAGGATGCCTGGGAGCTCTGTGTCTTATTGTTCCCCATGGGGAAAAGTCCTCCAGGACCCTACAGCCACAGCCTGCTATGACTCATATCAGATGTAACAGGCAGGAAGTGCCTGTCTGTCACTTCCTGCCTGTCAGTCATTGCCCAATGTCTATACACCACAAATAAAGGCTTATTATAGGTGCCCGGGAGGATGAATTCGGGAATAGTCTGCTTTAGCTTACAATTTGTGAATTGTAAGTTGTTGCTCTAGTTCAACCAGCGCTCTATCGCTGCACTGAACAAAAAAATATGGAACTTTCTCTTTGGGGGTGGCAGGTAGCCTAGTGGTTAGAGCGTTGGGCCAGCAACTGAAAAGTTGCTGGATCAAATCCCCGAGCTGACAAGGTAAACATCTGTAGTTCTTCCCCTGAACAAGACAGTTAACCTACTGTTCCCCGATAGACCATAATTGTAAATAAGAATTTGTTCTTAACTGAGTTGTCTGGTTAAATTAAAAAAACATTTGGAAGAGTGGGGATAGAGTGCTGTCTGAGACAATTGAGTTCGCCTTGTCTGACTTCTGATGGTAGTTCGGCAGCGTTTGTATGAAACCAAACGGTACGTCAAGCTCTTCATTTCTATTCAGTTTGATTTGCCATCTGAACTGTGCGTTAGAAATTTTAGGTGGAGAAAATAGCCCAACACACGTGACTTGTATTCCTGTAAGGGATATTGGGAGTGCTGACTCCATCAGTGAGTTGAGCTAGCATCTGTGCTGTCAGTCTGCTGGATTGGTATCCATGGCTAGAGGCCTTTCATGGCAGCCTCCTAGAAATCTTAGGAAAGAAATGTCTAAAGGGGTCTGCGGTCTACATTTTCTCTTTCCACTAGTGGTGGGGGTCTGATCATTTCTGGATACAGTGATAGTGGCACTGGGTTTCTCACTTTCAACCCTTAGCCCCAACCAAGCAACCACTATTTCTCTATTACTCTACGCTCTCTATGTTGCTTATTAGCCATAGTATCTCTCACAGTCAGGCACAACCAGCACGCTAACGCTACGCTTACAGTCTACACTAACAGGCCCCAGTGTAACACTAGCCCTGCCTAGCTGCTGTTAGTGAAAGAGAATCCAGAGAGCCGTTCCAGCACATTTAACCTGCCTCCGTGTGAGACATCAAGGAGAGATCTTAATGAATGAGGTTGCCATTAGTTACTGTTCTCTGATGCGTGCATAAGGTGTGTTTTTCTCACCATGGCGTGGACTAAACGCTAGCGGAATCGCGTTACTCTGAGCCAAATTATCGGGGTGGTAGGTAGCCTAGCAGTTAAAAACATTGGGCCAGTAACTGAAAGGTTGCTGGTTCGAATCCCTGAGGCGGCAAGGTAGAAAAATCTGCTGTTCTGCCCTTTGAGCAAGGCAGTTAACCCCCAACAACAACTGCTCCCCAGGTGCTGATGATGTGGATGTTGATTAAGGCAGGCCTCCCCACCTCTCTGATTCAGAGGGGTTGGGTTAAATGTGGAAGACAACATTTCAGTTGAATGCATTCAGTTGTACAACTGACTAGGTATCCCCTTTCCCAAGTTTGACTTGCGAGCAGACAAAAGGTGTAGGTGTTGTTTAGATGGCGGTGAAGATTCACAACGAGCATCATAGCTGGAGAGTGGGAGTCTTCATTGTTGCACATTCCTTGGCAGTTCGCTGGGAAGGCAACACGTTACATTTGCCTCCCAGCGGTGCCAGTTTAGAAATGCAGATAGAGCCTCTTGTTTTTTTTATTGTTCCTGATTTTTTTGTTGTGACATTTCAGTTTCAAGGTTATCAGACTGTTGTTTGTGAATTGAAAGTTGTTGCTCTGTGAAGTTTTTATTTGTTTTACCTTTATTTAACCAGGCAAGTCAGTTAAGAACAAATTCTTATTTTCAATGACGGCCTAGGAACAGTGGGTTAACTGCCTGTTCAGGGGCAGAACGACAGATTTTGTACCTTGTCAGCTCGGGGATTTGAACTTGCCACCTTTCGGTTACTAGTCCAATGCTCTAACCACTAGGCTACCCTGCCGCCCCGTTAGGTGCTTTAGGTAAAAGTTTTTTTTTAAAGATTACTCTTTTTTTTTGACACTGCACCGTTTCTAGGATGTATGACCCTCTCCTCTGTTGCTACATTTACTTATCCAGAGCGACTTACAGGAGCAATTAGGTTTTAGTGCCTTGCTTAAGGGCACATCGGCAAGTTCCAGGTCATCTAGTTAGGCTACATTCTAGCACCCATTCATGTCCTCCCCCTAACAGTTACTCATTTTTCAATTTCCATACATTTCCCAATATTAAGCTCTAGAAATTAAGCTGCTGCCTTCCATGAAATGTGATGAAACGGAGTGCCGCCCACTCAAGGAATCAAAGCTGAAATCTTCTCTCTGTATCACTGATTGGCTTCTTTGAAACACAGGGTTTTCACTTCTGACACTCCAGGTTAGCATAGCACACTCCTGAGGTGGTTAGCATAGCACACTCCTGAGGTGGTTAGCGTAGCACACTCCTGAGGTGGTTAGCGTAGCATACTCCTGAGGTGGTTAGCGTAGCACACTCCTGAGGTGGTTAGCGTAGCACACTCCTGAGGTGGTTAGCATAGCACACTCCTGAGGTGGTTAGCGTAGCACACTCCTGAGGTGGTTAGCATAGCACACTCCTGAGGTGGTTAGCATAGCACACTCCTGAGGGGTTAGCATAGCACACTCCTGAGGAGGTTAGCATAGCACACTCCTGAGGTGGTTAGCATAGCACACTCCTGAGGTGGTTTGCATAGCACACGGTTTCGCATAAGTATTTGTGCTCATGCTGATGTTTTGCCATTGTTCACTGCAGCTGACTGGCACAGGTTCCCTCAGGTCTAAATTAATCATGAGGTCCCCATTTTGCCTGCACGCCTGCCACCCCTCCACAGGGAGCCAGAAAACGCCTTCCCTCCTCTCCTAACCGGGTGCATTAATATTTTAAAGCCCACACCAGGATGGAAAATATGCATCATGGTGCTCACTGGCTGTGGAAAAAGAAGAACGTTAATTTGAATGTCCTCATTTTAAAGCCAGTCATTTAAAGCCTGTCACAGGAGACCAGAGGATGGGGCAGTCCGGGTCAGGTCCACAGAGAGAGGCCCAGGGTAGTGCAGCTGGCCTGGGCTGCGTTGAGCTCCATCCGGCCTTTCTGACTGACTGCCACAGTGGATGGATAATGCCTGGTGGGCAGAGGGCCGTGCATTCTCCCATGATGTGAACAGAACAAAACAGATGTATTTGTTTTCTCAATGGGAAGAATTTGCTAATGTGCGTATATGAGGGTAAATAGTTTGGCTAATTTGCGCCAGGCAGGCAGGCCTAGCTCACTCTGCCAGCTGAGGTCCCTGTGAGGAGAGAGCAGTAGTCGGCTTGGAGGTCTCTCTCTCTGCCTAACATGACTGCGGGAGAGCAGACACACACACACAGTGATTTGCACAGTCACTGCATGGTCGCCTAGATGCCTCAACCAAACATTTCAACTTTTTAACTTAACCTCCCTTCTAGATATGTGATGACCCTTTGGGCTTGTCTTGCCAGCCTTGTTTTCTTACCAAGACCAACCAAAAAATGGTTAAACATATCTCAGAGTCCTTTCCTCTCTGGTCCTTTGTCGTCACTGACGTTACCAGACTTAGCTAGGCTAAATGAGATCACCTCTACTCACCACTTATTCTCAGCACCCTGCCTATATAACCAACCAACCATCCATCTATCTGTGTTCATTATGTGCTATCCCATAGACAGAATCTGGTCTCACAGCTGCACCAGTAGTGTTCATCATAACCAGGAAGTGCATGTTAGAAATCCCATTTTGCTTTTAACCAATTCTCAAGGACCAAAGAAGTCTCTATGGACTGAGCACGCATTGGTTCCTTATGTCTCTGTGATTGCTTGTGGATCTTTACAAATGCATATCATTTTCAGAATATATGAATTTTTTTCCAAAAGCTATAGGCTAACCAGGAAAATGAAACACTGTGTAAGTAAATCTTATTCCACCCTGGTTGGTTGATAAATAATTGAAAATGGCTAATAGCGTTGTGTGGCAGCAGCAGAAATGTATCGCCATGTATCAAATTGCAACCGTTTGGTGCCCGAGGCATCATTTGTTTTGAAAAAAGAATTACTCCTGTATTGAATAGTGGTTAATAATGAAAAGGGTTAGCATTGGGAAATGGTCTGATCCATATCCAGTGGTTGGTTTTTATCTGTGTAGGAGGAGGTGTGCACCATTATAGCTAGTGTTGCATTGTTGTTTTTGGACAATATTATATTTGACTCCCAAGTATCGATTTGCAATATGTTTGGAACATCAAATCGCAATAAAATCGCAGGAGCGAATCGCAATACAGATACAATCGTGAGAATCACAATACATATCGTAGCAGCACCTAAGTATCATGATAATATCGGATCGTGGGGTCCCTGGCAATTCCCAGCCCTAGCTCATACCCCTTACCGATGACTACCGACTACAATGGCTTCAGAACGAAGGCTGTATAATCTGTTTTGTGTGTAGAAATATACAGTATTTCTCATTTGTTAAATGTGAAGAAAAACGCACTGACTGAATACATTTATTTTTTATTTTTTATAAAACATTTTGGGATAATGACTTTTCTCTGCAACTTCTTGAAATCTAATCCCTCTGTTTTATGAACGCAGACCATTTATCTGTTTCAGCCGACTGCCTTGGCTATTAGCTTATATTGAGTGCACAAGCAGAATAGCACTGTCCAGAATTAAACAATGATTCATCTCCACACAGAAACCTGCTCTTAGTCCGACGATAGGAATTGAGGAGAAAAGAGTGGCCTGGAAGAAAATAAAATTCAAAACATAAATGAAGAAATCTTTCAAAGATCTGCATATGGGTGCAGGTCATAGCTTTGTGTTCAAATGGTACATATGCTACATGTATGATGCAGTGGCTCAGGAGTTTGGAGCTTGTCAAGGCGGAGAGGAGCAGAATGTACTTAGGATCTGTTTGATGTAGCTACTGATTTATTTTTGCCTTCATAACCGTCATCGCACGGCAGTGGGCTGTGGAGCAGCAGAGGGCCAGGATTATGTAGAGGTGATGAGAGTACCGCAGACATACCGGCCATGCACCTTCCCTCGCTCCCTCGCGTCCATTCCTTTCCTTTCTCTCCCTTTCCTGCCTTTTTCCCCCAAAATGTTCTCCCTTTCTCATTTTCTCTCGCTCTTTATCCTCCCTCCCTCCTTCTCTCCCTCCATCTCTCACACTAACCAGGTCATTACATGTGATGGTTCTGAAGTGGCCTCACTGGCCTGAGGTAGCTACAGCTAACAGAGAGGAGACAGCAGACATAGAGCAGACATGTTCAGACTGGTTATCAATAAGTGAGCGGGGCTAGCCGGGAGAACATGGAACATAGCGTCCTTCCCAGGGAGGGTGACAGCATACCAGCAGTGTCTGTCTCCCAACAGGACATTACTCTCATTACAGCACCTAGCCTCAGCAACATGAACATGGGGAGAATGAAAGAACCGACAACCACGGTTAAAGATAGTCTTTCATTTAGCCAGAGAGACAAGCAAACTCTATCATCGAAACAGATGGCTCTAGTTTAAACAAAGATGTTTTTTTGGGTCGTCATTAGTTCAAGCTGAGAGGAGTTACATGCGTTGTTCAGCGCGGTTTGGTTCTGAACATGCGTTATTGTCGAGATGCAATGAACACAATGACTTCAAACACCCTTTATCTGCCATCTATGCACGCATACCAACCAGCTAAAACTGCTCCTGTGATCTTCCAGTAAAGAGGGTTTGCACTGTTAAGACACGCAGCTTCGCTCTCTGCGTTTTCACATTCACCTTTCAAACTCTTATCTTGAGGAATTAAAGGGTATAGGGGGGTTTAGGGGTATAGAGGTTCCTCTGTCACCGGCTGGGCAACCCAAAGCAGCCCCCCCCCCCCGTCTTACTTTACTCAGAGAGCATCAACGCAACTGAGCCGCCGCCACTGCCAACCCTCCTAGCCCAGTCTGCTCTGCAGGCTGCGGGTGAGACCGACGCCTTAGCATTTTCAACTCACATGCAGCACACAGAAGATTTTTTTTACAAACATAGTGGCTTTCTCCTTTTTTGGATTCTACATGTTATCTACAGTGTCTTCAGAAAGTATTCACACCCCACATCACATAAGTTGTATGGACAAATGTGTCAAAGAAATGTACTTTATGCACTGAATAAAAAGCGTTATGTTTGGGGCAAATCCAACACAACACATCACCGAGTACCACTCTTAATTTTTTCAAGCATGGTGGTGGCTGCATCATGTTATGGGTATGCTTGTCATTGGCAAGGACTAAGAAGTTTTTTAGGATAAAATAAACGGAATACAACACAGGCAAAATCCTAGTGGAAAACTTAGTTCAGTTTAATTTCCAACAGACACTGGGAGACAAATTCACCTTTCAGCAGGACAATTACCTAAAACACAAGGCCAAATATACACTGGAGTTGCTTACCAACTTGACAATGAATGTTCCTGAGTGGCCTACAGTTGAAGTCGGAAGTTTACATGCACCTTAGCCAAATACATTTAAACTCAGTTTTTCACAATTCCTGAAATTTAATCATAGTAAAAATGTCCTTTTCAGTTAGGATCACTACTCTATTTTAAGAATGTAAAATGTCAGAAAAATAGTAGAGTGATTTATTTAAGTTTTTATTTCTTTCATCACATTCCCAGTGGGTCAGAAGTTTACATACACTCAATTAGTATTTGGTCATTGTCCATTTGGCAGACCCATTTGCGACCAAGCTTTAACTTCCTGACTGATGTCTTGAGATGTTGCTTCAATATGTCCACATTATTTTCCATCCTCAGGATGTCATCTATTTTGTAAAGTGCACCAGTCCTTCCTGCAGCAATGCATCCCCACAACATGATGCTGTCACCCCCGTGCTTCACGGTTGGGATGGTGTTCTTCAGCTTGCAAGCCTCCCCTTTTTCCTCCAAACATAACAATGGTCGTTATGACCAAACAGTTCTATTTTTGTTTCATCAGATCAGAGGACATTTCTCCAAAAAGTATGATCTTTGTCCCCATGTGCAGTTGCAAACCATAGTCTGGCTTTTTTCATGGCGGTTTGGAGCAGTGGCTTCTGCCTTGCTGAGTGGCCTTTCACGTTATGTCGATATAGGACTCGTTTTACTGTGGATATAGATACCATTTTTAAACCTGTTTCCTCCAGCATCTTCACAAGGTCCTTTGCTGTTGTTCTGGGATTGATTTGCACTTTTCGCACCAAAGTACGTTCATCTCTAGGAGACGCGTCTCCTTCCTGAGCGGTATGACGGCTGCGTGGTCCCATGGTGTTTATACTTGCGTACTATTGTTTGTACAGATGAACGTGGTACCTTCAGGCATTTGGAAATTGCTCCCAAGGATGAATCAGGCTTGTGGAGGTCTACAATTTTTTTAATTTTAATTTCCCCATGATGTGAAGCAAAGAGGCACTGAGTTTGAAGGTAGGCCTTGAAATACATCCACAGGTACAGCTCCAATTGACTCAAATGATGTCAATTAGCCTATCAGAAGCTTCTAAAGCCATGGAATTTTCGAAGCTGTTTAAAGGCAGTCAAATTCATGTATGTAAACTTCTGTTCCACAGTGAAAGTGAAGTAATCTGTCTGTAACAATTGTTGGAAAATGTACTTGTGTCATGCACAAAGTAGATGTCCTAACTGACAAACTGTTGTTTGTTAACAAAACATTTGTGGAGTGGTTGAAAAACGAGTTTTAATGACTCCAACCTAAGTGTATGTAAACTTCAACTGTAGTTACAGTTTTATGGCTGCCTAGCAATGATCAACAACAAACTTTACAGAGCTTGAATCAAATTTAAATAATAATGTGCGAATATTGTACAATCCAGGTGTGTGTAATGGCTGTTTGAAGAAGAGGAACAAGGTGCAGCGTGGTACGTGTTCATGATTTTTAACAAAACTGAACAACAAATAACAAAGCAGAACGAACGAAACAGTTCTGTCTGGTGCAGACACATAAAACAGAAAATAACTACCCACAAAACACAGGTGGGAAAAGGCTACCTAAGTATGGTTCTCAATCAGAGACAACGATAGACAGCTGCTTCTGAGAACCACACCCGGCCAAACAACCAGAAATAGAAATAATAGAAAAAGGAACATAGAATG
Source organism: Oncorhynchus kisutch (assembly GCF_002021735.2). Lineage (NCBI taxonomy): Eukaryota > Metazoa > Chordata > Actinopteri > Salmoniformes > Salmonidae > Oncorhynchus > Oncorhynchus kisutch. The sequence continues at coordinate 41,857,946 of NC_034177.2, forward strand.
CCCACCCCAACTCACGCCCTGACCAAACCAAAATAGAGACATAAAAAGGATCTCTAAGGTCAGGATGTGACAGTGTGCAAATCTCTTAGAGACTTACTCAGAAAAACTCGCAGATCTAATCACTGCCAAAGGTGATTCTAACATGTGTGAATACAAGGGTGTGAATACAAGGGTGTGAATACAAGGGTGTGAATACAAGGGTGTGAATACAAGGGTGTGAATACAAGGGTGTGAATACAAGGGTGTGAATACAAGGGTGTGAATACTTCTGTAAATGAGATATTTCAATACACTTGAAAACAATTCTAAAAACATGTTTTCACATTATGGGGTATTTTGTGTAGATGGGTACAAGGCAAAAAACTAAACCAGATTTGAATTCAGGCTGTAACACAACAAAATGTGGAATAAGTCAAGGGGTATGAATACATATCACCAAGACATTCACTTTGCATATGAGGGGAATGTATTTTTAAAAGTGTCTGTTATTGCCACGGCAACAGGGGCGTTGCTGACTGTTGTTGTTAAAATTGGCCTTGACACTGACGGCACCACCACCTGAACAGTGTTTCTCTTTGAACTGCCGTGACACTCTCATGTCGATTGTTTGTCCAGCTTTGGCCTTTCTCTCTTGTTCCTATCTTCGGAGGCCTTGTGGTCCAACAGTATCTCTCGGTTTCACAAATAACCACAAATGGCCTTTTACTAGTTGTGTACAATACGTGGGTGTGTTTTCAGGGCTCAATACCACGTTTTCCCCAGTTTTGTAGTTGGTGGCACCATCTTTTCATGTTGCGATTCAAAATATTTTAATGTGCAACCTAATCCAGTGATTGTCATGCATTTTGGGTTGACAACAATGTTCCCTCAAATGTTTTTCGTCACTAAGTAAATTTCAGGTCTGCTGAGCCCAAACTTGAACGTTGTGAAAATTCTATGCAACTTCCAGTGCGCATTTACTGTGAACACTGAGGCTATACCCTCTTTAAGTAATGATTTGAACAGTTGCCATGTAGGCTATTGTGGCTATATTATCATGATGTTGGCCGAGATCTACCGCTCAGATTTTTACATGAAAAATGTGAGCCTATGCAACATTAACCAATTAAAGACAGTACTGTAGCAATGAGATTTGTGCAGTAAGCTATAGGCCCAATACATTATCACCGCAAATTGGTTTGAATTTACCTGCCAATGCATTGTTAGGTCATTTTTTACATTTCACACCGGTAATAGATAAATTGTTGCATTACTTGTGAAGTACAGCTGAGTGAGTTATTTGTATTTTATTGGGCTGCATCTGATTGTCAGTCTCAGCAGAGGGAGAGAGCAGCAGACTGAGGGTCCGTCTTTTAACATCCCTGCTCTCCCTTTCCTCCACTGACACTGACCAAGAAGGGCCACCGTCTTCCAGCTGATGGCGAAATTCGAGTTGTACCACATTATTTCTGCCTCATGCACAAATTCATGTTCTTACTCCTATGAACAGAGGAAGTTAAATATTCCTTGATATTAAAAGAGACCCAATCCGCTAACAATAGCAACAACGCAAGCCTATAGATACACTTTCCTACTCATTCATTACTGCTGCAGTGCTTGTTGTAGCGCTGAGTGGAAATAGGAAGAATGTGCATTTTATGGCTTATAAAAAAAAGTGTTGACAAAGTGTTGACAGTGCTGAGTAAGAACATAAACATGAACTCAGTCATAAAAACAGCAGCTCTTTGCTGTATTCATTGACAGTCTAGTCTCTCTAATTATGGTTTTAAACATTTTGAAATCTCACAGTATCAACTTTGCTTTAGCTTTTTTTTAATGCCTGCTACATTACTGCAGACAGTCATTTGAGCCATCCTATTCGCCAGTGGTAGACCTATAGTTCATATAGCTTCCGGTTGGTGACCACTGCTCTAGAAAGTTGAGTGAAGTTCAATCTCTGCGCTGCAGTCTCAGACTACTGCGCGCAGCTTATAGGGAGCATTGGTTGAACATTAGGCAATTTTTGTTCAAATTGGGTTCCAGAATTGATTTGCCTGCATCTTTATGTGTACTAATATCATAGGCTAAAGTTTTGGGGGCTAATTCCCCACCTGAGTAGGCCTAAGTGGAAACTCAAAATACATTAGCTAGATTGCTAACTGTAAATATAATACCACCAGCTAGTAGCCATGTATTAATCTAACAATTTAATGTCCAAAAAACGTGCTGCAGTTGTAGCCTACTTCCCAAATGAGGCCTATGCAATCGCAATTTCACTCTCTCTGTATCTCAAAGCCATATCAAATGTTTTGGTTGTAAAATAGTTGCTATTGAGCTCAAACATTAGAGTTGATAAATACAAAAGTATACCTACAGAAAGCTGAGAACATTCTCTCTTTAAGCGTGGCTAGCGGTGTTTTCCCCACAATTGGATTTGGAAATGTTATACAATCAGAACCCTTTTTTTCTCCCAGAGCATTTTTTTCCCGGGGTAAGGAGGGAGAGAGTGGCTTACTCTACGCGTTAGCAGGCCCCAACAAAACAGAGACAGGGACAGGCAGACACTTTGATTACAGGAATCCTGAGGATACTCTACTTTACCGTTTGACCAAATCATGGTTTTAGCCTTCTAAAAAATAGGACGTTTTGAGTGAGGTGACCATGTAGAATGTGCAGCTCGCACCGATGTGACCAATTAAAAAGTTTACTCGCACAGCCAAGCACAGCCAAGTCAAAGGGTCGTAAATGCAGCTAAATGGTCGCAGTCTGCAGCCCTTCGTATTGCGTTTCAGAGCACCATAGTAATGGAGATTGACCATGACAAGCGTATTGTTGCTTTGACCTCTTGTGGTTCTTTTTAACCTGTTTTGGTTCTTTTCCAACCAACCTATACCAGAACATGTCATTGAATTCAGAGATTGCAATAACTCTTCTTGTACTCACAAGTGAAATCTCCAGAGTTCTCCATAGTTCTCCATCACAGTTTCTAAGAAGTCTTATGATGCAAACTGCAGACATAAGACACTGTTGAGAACTCATGGCCACTCCCACCCTACTCTGACCCAATGTTCCCCCATCGTTCCTGCCAAGCCCTTGACATAGCGTTAGGTTCTGGAGGAGAGGGCCACACAAAAACACACAAAAACTCCCAACGTCCCAACCGTCTCTCCTCAGTTATTCAGCTCGTCTCCATGGTGATGTGCATGCTTGCGGGGCAGACACAAAGAGATGGCTCTGACTGACTGGAGCTGTGTGTGTGTGTGTGTGTGTGTGTGTGTGTGTGTGTGTGTGTGTGTGTGTGTGTGTGTGTGTGTGTGTGTGTGTGTGTGTGTGTGTGTGTGTGTGTGTGTGTGTGTGTGTGTGTGTGTGTGTGTGTGTGTGTGTGTGTGTGAGAGGAGGACAGGCAGAGAGGGCCTGTGGAGATTACCCAGAGTTCTGGGCACCGCGACCAGCTGAAAACAGCAGGGAACTTTTTTGTCCCATGCCCTCCCCTCCTTACCCTACCCCGCAACCCACCCACATGCACATCTAGACTGTGGTGCAATCATCTGATCAACATGCTATCAACTGGGCCCAGTTTTTCAAAAGTTATCTATCTGGATTTCGCCATCTGAGAGGATTAAATGTATAGAAATAGAAATGAATAGAACAGACAAATCATTGACTTGACAGGGGACTCCCGTTCTATTCATTCTATTTCTATCCATTTAATCCTCTCCGATAACTGAAATCCAGATAGATAACTTTTGAAAAACTGGGCCCTGGCCATATGGACACAAGTTATAGCTTAAGATCTGAGATTATAGAGTTATTGTATTATCCCCAATAAAGATACACAAAGGCAAGGCCATTAGATGTGTGAGCTGGGCCGGAATGGTGTGTGCAGTATGCACTCTGGGCACAAATATACTGGTAACTGTAAAGTTGGAGTAGCAGTGTTAAGTAAATATGAATAGCTGTATTATATTAATCAGAAACAGGACCATTAACAGGACCATTAACTGGTGGTAAACTAGCAGGCCCGGAGCATTGTAGATACCACACTCTACCCGAAATTAGTCCTTTATCTCAACATTGGACAGTGACAATGATGCTTTTTATTTTGACCTCTAAGTGCAGTCATTTTTCTCCCTCTCTCATTTGAATGAGCTATTCATACTGCGGCAGAAAATCAATCATAAATTCAACACCTTTTCTTCAAGAATGTTGTTGACGGCCTCGGTTAAAAGGGCCCCCGTCTGTCTCTTTGTTTGTTTGTTTGTTCTGCTTTTCCACAGGTAGGAATGGGGATGACTAAGTGCTGTGAATTCCAAATGAGTGTTGGGGAGTGCGTCAGTGCAGTCAGCTCTGCAGTGTGATGGTAGCGTTACCTGTCTGTCTATGACAAAGTCTCTTTTGTTTTCACCCGGGTACTTCTCTTCTCTGCCCGGGTTGATTTATGAAAGGGTGGCCATTTTGTAAGGAGCTAATTGTATGAAGTTCAGTGGTGATGGATGTGAGGACGAGGACGAGGACCCGAAGTAGTATCTCTCATTGACTGCCTGCTTAAAGAATCTCTGGTGTAGAAAAGAAAGGACTAGAAGCATGACGAAGGACGCTCGAGCTTCAACCAAGGCAAATAATCAGTCCTTCGACAGCCATGTTAAATATTGAGACTGAGTACATTAGATCATGACTTTTCGGTAACTTCCCAGTTCCTACGTGAGGCAGTGAGTTGAAAGGTTTATTTTCACGTGAGCTGGCAGCTATTTAGAACAAAATGGTCAGACAATAAAGATTTATAGGTCAACCCTCCAAGTCCTCACAGGAATGAGTGTAAAACCAAGGATGACGCCACCACCACTCCATTGTACCCCTACCTGTGCCCCCCACTTTAGCAAGATGTATTTATTTTCCCTTCTGTGGGTTTCTCCAGATAGAGAGCATGAAAACACTGAAAGAACTGTGATGGAAATGTAACACTCTCAGGGTGGCCCAGCATTAATTGCGTTGGGGTATACTTACTGATTATAGTTAAGTGGTTCCAAAATGGCCTCCTGGCTTTCTCTGCATTGACCCTATCCCTTCGCTCTCCTTCTTTCTCTCCTCCTCTCGCTCCCCCGGGTCAATAGCAGGCCTGTTGAGAGATGCCTTTCCAGTGAGAGAAGAGATTAGAGGAGAAGTGAAGCAGTCCTGTTCTTGTTCCTGCTGCGTCTAGCTGGACCCCTGGATTAGCTTCCCAACAGGTGGGGGAAATTAGCACAGCCTCTGTCTACAGTCTAGTCTACAACAGTGGCTGAGCACTGAGTGTGGGGGCCTGGCAATGCAGCAGCGTGCTGGGGCTCTCCTCTCCCCCTCTTTTCTCCTCTTCTCCGCTCTCCCACTGACCTGGTCTGGCTGTGCTCGTAGGAAAGGACCCAACTCTGGCGTAGCTAGCAGCGTAGCTACGGGTGGTGATGTCACAGGTTTCACTAGTCGTTGCGCTCATCATTTGATCTCTCCACTGTGGCTCTTAATGTGTCCATGGGATTGGAATTACTCTGATGGTTGATGGGGAGATGTGATGCTCTGCTCTTCTCACATCCTGTACTGCAGAACGACCTGGTCACAGGAAGAGGTCACTGATCACTCCCTCCTTCAGCCTGGGTTGAGGAGTCTTAGCCAGGGTCCTATTCATAAGAGCACCCAAAGGAAAAAGTTGAAAAACATTTTGCAATGGAAAATGATTTGGACATGTCCTACTGTAGTTCCTCTGTGTTTCAGTCAGTTTTCTTCCATTTGATGCCTAATGAATACAACCCTGGATTGCGCTTCCTAAGATACTGTAAAATACATTCACCTTTTCTTTATCCAAGGCTGGTTATTTCTCTTGATTCGCACTCACAGAGACAGACATGTAGAGACGAGTAATTTCCATCCCAGTGCTTTCTCAGAAGGATCTTCCTTCCACAACCCTGGGTCTAACCGGTGCCCCCGCACATTGACTCTGTACCGGTACCCCCTGTATATAGCCTCGCTATTGTTATTTTACTGCTGCTCTTTAATTATTTGTTACTTTATTTCTTATTTTGTTTAGTTTTTTCCCTTCTTAAACTGCATTGGTGGTTAAGGGCTTGTAAGTAAGCATTTCACTGTAAGATCTATCTTTTGTATTCGGCTGATGTGACAAATACAACTTGATTTGATTGTGTAACCCTCACAGGATGATGTAATGATGTTCTCAACATGTGTGTCAAAAACACTGTGTGCTGCCCAGTTAGAAGACTGTCCTCCTATTGTCATAAGCTGTCAAGTTTTGTGTGAGATACTGTATGCATGTCATTTTCGGGTGATGGAGACGTGTTTGCAGCCTTGGGTTTTTCCCTCTGGTCAGAGTCCGTGTTATGGGAGGGGAAGAACGTGAAATAGGCTGGACTGCCACTATGCAGCACTGTCTCTCTCTGTCTCTCCCTGTGCCCTGTTTGTGTGACGTGACTGACTTATCCCCCCTAACATGTTGGGCTCAAATAGTCATGTGTATAGCACACAGCACGACATGTCTCTCAGATGGAGCTGAATGAAGCCTATTTGTTTTATGTGTGTGTGTGTGTGTGTGTGTGTGTGTGTGTGTGTGTGTGTGTGTGTGTGTGTGTGTGTGTGTGTGTGTGTGTGTGTGTGTGTGTCAGTTTGTGTGTTTGGCTGTTTGCATCACTGTATGCACATCTGTGTGTGTTTTGTCACTGCACACACACAACCATCTGTGCTGAATGATTAGATTTCCGGGGCCTGGGCAGCGGATCGTGTGAGTTCAGTCATCCAGACACAGGCAGGCAGACAGACAGGCAGGCAGTCAGATGGGAAGGCAGACAGACCGATGGGCAGACAGAGAGGTGCAGGGGAGGTGGGCTCTCTCAGTGAGCATTTAGGTTGGACAAACTGGCCGTCTGTAGTTTTCTATCTACCTGTGCCCAGGAGGGGACTCGTCATTCAACAGACAGCCAGACAGGGTCCCCCTCCCTCGAATCCCAGTGCCCAGCTTCGCCTCACTAATGTGGGGAAGCCATGGACCCTGCCTCCCTCACTGGAGGGGAGATCCTCTTAAAGTCCAGGGCGGTCTGTTTTACCACTGCAGCATGTTCCTCTCCTATGTTTGAGCCCACATTAATGAAGCGCTGGTGGAGTTAACCCTTGAATGCCCTGCTGTAGGGGAATCAGCCCCCCAGGCTGCACAGGCTATCTGTGTTCTTATTCCCCGCATGTCTGACAGTCTGCGGAATCTGAATGGTTAATGGAGAATGAACTGGTTTGGTACATTATGACTCACTGTAGATAGGAGAGGGGTCAGCTAGAGAGGTTGGGGGCTACATGCTGATGATGTGTGTGTGTGTGTGTGTGTGTGTGTGTGTGTGTGTGTGTGTGTGTGTGTGTGTGTGTGTGTGTGTGTGTGTGTGTGTGTGTGTGTGTGTGTTTGTGCATGCATTCTGCTACCTTATTTCCACTTTGATGGAACGGGTGGTGGGAATGAGAACCACCTCCATCCACCCAGCACCTACTCCACCCTTCTCCCTCATATCTCTCTCTCTCTCTCTCGCTCTCTCTCTCGCCCTCTCTCTCTCTCACGGAATGTGTGGCGCGGTTGCAGTTGTTTTCCCCTCCTCTCCCTGCTTGTGTGAAAGTAAGACGCAACAAACTGCTGATGTGTTGATTTCTGAGCAATCAGAACGTCCCTCGTCGTCGTTCTCCGAGAAGAAAATATTCTAAACGAATGTTTCATTTGCCTCGATCCGCTCAAAGGAAGCACTTTTGTTATTGCCATGGCAATTAACTGGGAAGCTGGGGCTCAGGCATTTCCTGTGATTGTTGTCATTTGCATAGAGCAAATCAGAGAGAGAATCATCAAGAAGCACTCCCTCCCTCACCTCCTCCACCTCCTCTCCCATTCTTACCTCCCCTCACCACCATGCTTTGCTGAGCCACCATCTTATCAGTGGCCCTAGCAACGGTGAGCTGGAGGAATGCCTAAAATCTCTGAGTGGCGAGGTGGGCGAGAGGGCTGGGGCTTAGAGTAGGGCGAGACTCCATCCAGAGCCCTGTCCAGCAGCGCAGGTCCTTCTCCCCCTCAGTCACGCTTCCATCACCCCTCGTTGCGTCACACTCCGGCCACATCCAATCGCCTCCGTTGAATTTGGCCCTGTTTACTAGGCGATGGCATTTCCATTGGGAGGGCTTGCTAATTGAAGTCGTTAATTAGACACATCAACATGGATAGGTGGCTGGAGCTGTCTAACCAACAGCACGCATCATGCAGAAACACACTCTATGGGCCTACAGTGTGTCAGGCATGACAAAACCCCAGCATGTCTTGTCTGGGTTGTTCCGCGTAGTTAATGGTCCTTTTGTGTCCATTTATTAAAAAGTTAACAGATAGATTCAAGCGGTGTTCACCTTGTGCTTTGTCAGGCAGTAAGACTGCTGTCTGCGCCACAGCGAGCAAGGGTGGTTAGGATGAATTTGAATGCAGTAGCAGCAGCAGCAGCAGTAGAAGAACCAGCACCAGCAGTAGCTTAGCAGTAGCAGCAGAGCTAATGAGGAAATAATGGTGCTGAAATATAATATATAGACTCCTGACCAATTCTGCTATTTTGTGGGGGGTTTTCTTCTTTTTTCAAGCTGAACAGTGGCTAATTCTCTACAGTCGGCTGGGCTGAAAGTGCCACAGTGACACAACCAGAGCAGACAGACAGACAGAGTAGACACAGCCCCCTGATCTATATAAGCCAGAGGAGAGGAATTTACTAATGAGCTCCCATCTTCCTCCCAGCAGTGGAACACTCTCTTTGTGGAACTAATTGAAAGTGGCGTGCGGGGCATACAGGGAGCTCTTTGGGGACTGCGGGGCGCGGCTCGCACTCAGTACAGTGGCTTTTCTGCGGGGGGGGGGGGGGGGGGGGGCAGAGACAATGGTGCGATCGGTTTTTGTATTGCAAAAGCAATGCACTTTACTGTAAGGAGATCTGCTAACACGTGGTATCTACTGTACTAGGGGTCTTCACTGGCTTTTTGAATTCCTATGAGTCTCTGTGTGTCTGTCCGTCAGACTGCAGGATTCCCCTAACCGTTTGACTACACATTTGCATATTAGCATAGCCATAACCCCCTCACTTTCTCTGTGAGCTGTGGAGGAGCAGGCTGGCAAGGAGGCAGTGAGTCAGTCAGGCAGTCAGGACAGCCAGGCAGGGAAGGAGGTAGTCAGGACAGTCAGGCAGGGAAGGAGGCAGTGAGTCAGTCAGGCAGTCAGGACAGCCAGGCAGGGAAGGAGGTAGTCAGGACAGTCAGGCAGGGAAGGAGGCAGTGAGTCAGTCAGGCAGTCAGGACAGCCAGGCAGGGAAGGAGGTAGTCAGGACAGTCAGGCAGGGAAGGAGACAGTGAGTCAGTCAGGCAGTCAGGACAGCCAGGCAGGGAAGGAGGTAGTCAGGACAGTCAGGCAGGGAAGGAGGTAGTCAGGACAGTCAGGCAGGGAAGGAGGCAGTGAGTCAGTCAGGCAGTCAGGACAGCCAGGCAGGGAAGGAGGCAGGCAAGCAGAGAGGCAGGGCAGGCTGGTAGATGGGGCTCCTCTATTACAGATATGGAAATGGGCTCCGACAGACACACTGAGACTGATATACTGCTGGCATTTACCAACATGATGAATCAGAGCCGAAGCCTTAACTCCCTCCGTACTTACTGAGTGTTTTACAGACCAGGGCAAGGGCTGTATCCCAAATGTCAGCCTGTTTCCAGAGACTTATAGTCAGAAGTAGTGCACTATATAGGGATTAGGGTGCCATTTGGGATGCGTTCCAGGAGTCTAGTGCTCTGCTATGATCTGTCTGGGGCACTGGAAGGTTGGAGGGTTTACTGTTCATGGTGTATGTCATAGGAAGGGCAGTGGAAACGTGTCTATGGTAAGGGAGGGGTTACATATACATGTGAGGATAAGGCTTCATTTGGGTTTGTTTTTCCCAAAATGTAGTTGTGCACATTCCATAAGGGTTGGAGGGGCTGAGAGGGTGTGTGTCTGTCCGTGTGTGTGTCTCTCTCTCTCTATGCCTGCATGTGTGCACACGACCGCACCAGGATTTCTGTTAGGACTTTTTTTTTAAGCCCATAAATAAAATTGTTGCCGGCCAAATTGTCCGGGAGAAGAAAAAATATCCATGGCAAAATAATGCTTCTTATTCATTGATGGAAATAGCAGGATGTGCTCCAACTTCAAAGGCAAATACACTTCGTAGGCTAATAAATCCTCAAGCTGCTGGGAAATTAAGTGTGTTTCTAGCTTTACTCACACAAAAGATGCAAGGTTGTCATAAGGGACTTCAGCTAAGTGTACCCCGACTGGGAGAAATTGGCGAATATTGTGTTGATTATCCCCGTTTCCAGTGTGCCCGCCGAGAGGGGGAATCTTTCTCCAAAACAGAGGAAAGACGACTACATAACGAGGCTGATGTGCATCAAGCTGCTCCAAGGAGGTGGACCGTTTTTGACTTCCCAACAGCAGCGGCTCACTTTGATCAGGTCAAGGTCTGCCGCAAATGCAACTAAATTAGAGGCAAATGATTGTGATCGTAGCAGTGCTGCTGCCGGCCCTAGGCCTGATCAACATCTGCCTCCCCTATGTCAGGAATAGTATATAGATGTGGAATGGATTGATAAACTAGAGTAGGGTAATTATGTGTAGGCTATCATGCACAATTGGTGCATTTCAGTTGAGCTTATTCAGTAGCGTGACTAAACATCGCTGCCCAACACACATAGGAGATGTTACAATGTCACTAGGCAGCCAACTGCCTATAGTAGGAAACAGAGTAGTTTATCAATAAGCCACGCATATCACACAGGACATGAGTGATGACTCCATTATCTTCAGATGACAACAAACATAACATTTACTAACATCACCCAGTAGAACTGTAAAAAGACGCAGATATAGTGTGAGCTTTGGAAACAAGTGGCTTTCATAAATGCGTGGCGCAGAGTCCTCGTTTTCACAGGGGCTTTGTAAAATAATCTTTCTCTCAATGAACCAGCCTTAGTGAATTTATTTACATATTGAGTTTGATTGTCCAACATCAGGTTTATCATTTCTTCATTTTGTGGCTGTCTAGAATGGCTTCTTTCCACTGCTGTGGTGATGAATCGCAGCGGGAATGGGGAGTGGCCCTGGTGTTCGTGGGCTGCCATGTAGGCAGCTGTGTTTTGTTATTTAGTAGGCCTAATTCAAATGTTCAGGCCTAGATTGTATTTGAAAACAGCTGTGTTTTGTTATTTAGTAGGCCTAATTCAAATGATCAGGCCTAGATTGTATTTGAAACAGCTGTGTTTTGTTATTTAGTAGGCCTAATTCAAATGTTCAGGCCTAGATTGTATTTGAAAACAGCTGTGCTTTGTTATTTATTCAGAAAAATGTTCATACAAATAGCGAACAGGACAGGTCATTCGTAAATTAGATTATACAAATATTATATTTTGAAGTTGTGTTTTATTACTGTGTTGGCTACTTGTTCTTTGAGGCTATGTGTTTATTTTTTGTACATTAAATGAATTTATCATTTATAGCAGGGATGAAGACGCAACAGGCAATGTTTTGATTTTAAATAAAACCTGTCATGTTGGTATAAGAACATAATTCTATGTTATTACAACTTTGCAGGCTCATTTCTACTCTGTTTAGATGAATTACAATAATGTAAATGTGATTTTGAGCACCGTGGGTGGTCGGCCTAATGCGTTACACACCCAATGCATATGGATGTCCGCACAAATTCTCAAATGTCCTCTAAATTAAAATGTTGCCGCTCACGTTTTCCTAACGGAAACCCCCGAACCGCACGTGCCTGTGTGCACGTTAGTGTATGTGTGTGTGTGTGTGTGTGTACATGCATGTGGGCGTGATACGTCTGTTGCTATGTGAAGCTTTCCTGCTATGTGAAGCTTTCCTGCAGGGGAAGTAGGTCTCTGAGATCATGTTATTTAATCTGGGAGGCCAGAGGAGGCCATCAGTCTCAGGCCTCAAAGCGATGCACTCGGTCAGTCGGTCACTCCTGATTTGACAGCTGGGCAAATGATAGCATGTTGAATGTTGAAGCCGCACAATTAGAAAAGGGAGTGATGGCTGGAGTATTGGGGGGCTCCTCTGACTGGTATTTGCTCACTTGGAGGAGCTGTCAGTGTCTTGCTGGAGTTGGTCACGTTTCTGGTTTGGACACCTCAGGCTGTATCAAGCAGGCTGGACGGCTGTTGGACATACAGTATATTAGTCATTGCCAGTTGCAATCATACAGTCACTCTTCAGTTTCTGTTGATATGAGCCAATGATGTACTCAGTTCTTTGTATGTGAATGTACTTCTGTTACCATGGCCCTCGTGATGTATTGTCAAACCTGGGAACGTCGTCGTTAGTAAAAGCTCCACGTTATCCCAGGAAAACTCTGAAAAAAAGCCTTTTCCAGAGATTATGCACCCGTTGGCCTCAGTCATGTCTATTTAAGTCATGGAAGTGAAGCGTGAACAAAGGGGAGAGGGAGATGGAGTCAGTGGCTGTACTCAGTGCCCAGCTGTGGAGGAGTCCCTGGGGGTCCGGGGGGCCAGGAATGGGGCTGATCTGGGTCTGGGGTTTGGGGCGGGAGATGCCTGGGGCTGGCAGCTGTAAGAACTGCAGGAGTCGAGTGTACTCTGAGAGCAGTGGGTGGGGGTGGGAGTGGGGATGCCTATGCATGCACGCACGCGCGCGTGTGTGTGTTTTGTGTGTGTGTGTAGGGCACATCTGTGACCCTGTCATCTCACCCTATCCCAGGGCAGGAGAGATGGACAGAGAGAGAGAGAGTGAGAGAGAGAGAGCTCAACTGTATACAGTCTACACAGTATAGTCTGTAGTAAAGTCTACTTGATGTCTGGGAGGTGTCTTGTTCAATACTGGTTTGATGTTCACAGGTGGTTGTGTCAGAACTGCCACCACTGCCCAGCTTGCACCCCACTGGGCACAGACGTCAATTCAATGTCTATTCCACGTAGGTTCAACGTAATTTCATTAAAATGATGTGGAAACAACGTTGATTCAACCAGTGTGTGCCCAGTGGGACGTGTGTTGTTGCTTCAGAGTCTGCTAACTAAAGGAAGTGTTTTCAGAAATCCAGAGCCCATACCCTGTATGCTTTTGTTATGTGAACATTCAGAAGAGTCGGTTGGTTGATCTCCCCTTCAGGGCAAGATACGCTCTGAAAGGGACGACACCTGTTTAGGAGGTAACCATTGGTCAAAGAGCTGTCACGGCAACATATTGCTGCGTGCAGTCGTCACTCAGACTGCTTCGGAGCACTTCATCACACACACACACATACACACATACACACACACACACACACACACACACACACACACACACACACACACACACACACACACACACACACACACACACACACACACACACACACACACACAACCCTGTGGTAGTCATCAAAGCCAAACAATGGACTCTGTCATTAAGCTCTCAAGGGCAGAGTTTTCCAATATCAGGTGGTGTTTCTTTATATACGTCGTTACCTCTTTATATACGTCATCACCTCTTTGTATACGTCATCACCTCTTTATATACGTCATCACCTCTTTATATACGTCATCACTTCTTTGTATACGTCATCACCTCTTTATATACGTCATCACCTCTTTATATACGTCATCACCTCTTTATATACGTCATCACCTCTTTATATACGTCATCACCTGTTTATATACGTCATCACCTCTTTATATACGTCATCACTCCTCTTTATATACGTCATCACCTCTTTATATACGTCATCACCTGTTTATATACGTCATCACCTGTTTATATACGTCATCACCTGTTTATATACGTCATCACCTCTTTATATACGTCATCACTTCTTTGTATACGTCATCACCTCTTTATATACGTCATCACCTCTTTATATACGTCATCACCTCTTTATATACGTCATCACCTCTTTATATACGTCATCACCTCTTTATATACGTCATCACCTCTTTATATACGTCATCACCTCTTTATATACGTCATCACCTCTTTATATACGTCATCACCTCTTTATATACGTCATCACCTGTTTATATACGTCATCACCTCTTTATATACGTCATCACTCCTCTTTATATACGTCATCACCTCTTTATATACGTCATCACCTGTTTATATACGTCATCACCTGTTTATATACGTCATCACCTGTTTATATACGTCATCACCTCTTTATATACGTCGTCACCTCTTTATATACGTCGTCACCTCTTTATATACGTCATCACCTGTTTATATACGTCATCACCTCTTTATATACGTCATCACCTCTTTATATACGTCATCACTCCTCTTTATATACGTCATCACCTCTTTATATACGTCATCACCTCTTTATATACGTCATCACTCCTCTTTATATACGTCATCACCTCTTTATATACATCATCACCTGTTTATATACGTCATCACCTCTTTATATATGTCATCACTCCTCTTTATATACGTCATCACCTCTTTATATACATCATCACCTGTTTATATACGTCATCACCTCTTTATATACGTCATCACCTGTTTATATACGTCATCACCTGTTTATATACGTCATCACCTGTTTATATACGTCATCACCTGTTTATATACATCATCACCTGTTTATATACGTCATCACCTCTTTATATACATCATCACCTGTTTATATACGTCATCACCTGTTTATGTACGTCATCACCTGTTTATATACGTCATCACCTGTTTATATACGTCATCACCTGTTTATGTACGTCATCACCTGTTTATATACGTCATCACCTCTTTATATACGTCATCACCTCTTTATATACGTCATCACCTCTTTATATACGTTGTCATTTGGTTCGTAAACATGACCTTTCTGCTGGCCGCCTACCACTTTTGTGTTTCTAGGGTAAAGAAAGCATGTCATGTTTAATGGCAGCATGATTAGCCTAGCTCCAGCAGACTGTGACAGTGTAAGCAGAAACTGTGCTGTGCGTTCACTAGGGTTGACCCGAGTATAGGAAAAACTCTTATAGTGTATTAGTATTCTTCCTGGTCAGGTCATGTGGTCAGGATAAACTCTGGATCACAACCAGGGGACCTTCTGGCCAATTTCCAGGCTGTCTCTGCCTCCTCCAATTCAACAAGCCCCCCTCACAAACAAACCAGCTAAAAGATATCTTATATTCATTTCTCCTCCCTTTGTCATTTGACACGCCGACAGAGGAGGCGACGCCTAATCAAGATAATGTATCTCTGTCTACCTACATGTGACCTTCTGTGCTTCGGCTACACTCTTAACTTAACACAGCACAACACGGCCGACGGAAAATGGTTTGCGGAATCTGTTTTAGTTTCCTCCCAACTACCGCGTTCATCATGCTGTTGTCTGTCTGCCCCCCGTTCCCACAGAATTCCTTTTGAATCGGGCCAGCGAGAGGACAACATAATTATGTCCATTCTAATTGAGTCTTCAAGGAAGGAACATAAAATGGATCATATTGTATTGATTTTTACCCAGCTATAATTGTGTTTCACTGGGAGGACAAAGAATAGCAGATTAAACTACGTTCTTTAATGACGGGCATATTGTGTAGAAGATGGGGGGTGGGGGGATTATCACTATAGAAGAACATTGTCATTGAGAGGTGATTAACAATAACTATACTTACAAATGACTGCAGGGCACCGCTGGCTGGGTAAATGAATGACCTGTCATTGTGAGTGATTGTTATTGGAGAAATCCCTCACTATTCAGGGACTGCGCTGAACAAACAACCGAGGCAACGTGGCAACGCAGTGGGAACAGGAATTGTAATAATTAGGAGTGTGTGTGTGTGTGTGTGTGTGTTTTCTGTACATTCAAATGAGACGTCAGGGAGCTGGTTTGACTTTATTTATCTTGGTTCAGAATCTCAGGGGGGGGTTTTATGAATATGTTTGCAGCAAAAATGCATTACCTTTGCTGGTGCCTGACAACAGAGGTGCTGAGTAGTGAATATTGTCATTTCTATTTTAGTCAGTGATTGACAAAACAGCAATAACTTATTGAAAGCATGTGAGCGATGAACTACAGACGTAGGTTCTTAATTCGAGCTAGTCAGTTTGCTACAGCAGGAAAATAACGTTTTTACATATTTTTTTGTTAGAGCAAATCAAGTCTGACATTATAAAGTGGGAAAAGTATCAACTGTAAATCCCTTTTAAACATCAAATACATTACACATTTGCATTTTCTGAGCAACAAAAGAGTGATCCAATTAAGATCCTACATCTGTATGAGGATGCATCAGTATCCATGCGGCTTGTGATAGCGGGACAGTAATTGGCTACATTATGTTGCAGTGTCACACCTCTCTCCATGTTTTAAATGAGCATGGTAAATCAGAAGCCACACTACTGGCCCTGGCACTTTGGACCTTTCCCAACACCCCCTACAACACGGTCTCCCAGTATCCCTCTCTGATATGAAACGTATGAGGGAATGAGAGGGAATGATTCGTTTGTCCAATTCCTCTCTAAATGTTGATAATCCTGCTTTTGTTTCTGTACGTGATGACATTTCTAATTCCTCTCAGGGAAGAATGCAGTGTGGCTAATATCGTTTAGCTGTCTGACGGCATGAGAGAGAGAGAGAGAGAGAGAGAGTAAATACTGTAGTTGACAGTGCCTTCATGAGTGGCTATGTAAGGCTATATGTATGTCTGTCAGGGGGAGGCTCATCTCATACTACTGTCTAATCAACTGGCACACAGCTGCACTCCAGGGACAGATCTACAGACGGTCGGACGGATGGACGGACAGACAGGCGGCCAGACAGACAGACAGACAGACAGGCAGGCGGACATGCAGCCAGACAGATAGACAGACAGGGGGACATATCATATGTAGAAGAGCCCCTCTGTGCCTGCCTGCGTACTGTACTGTACTTTACTGTACTGTACTCTCCTGTCCTGTACTGGAGGCTCATGGTTACTGGTTAGGTTTGGTTACAACTCCCTCTGGTCCTTGCTGCTTGTTGCGAGGGAGGGAGCAGCACCTCAGGCACAGAGAATGCATGTAACCCAGAATTTAATTAGGCAGGGGAAGTTGGAGGGAGGGAGTGAGGGGGAGAGCAAGACATTTTTTAAATGTTTTTTTGTTGATGTTGTTTCTTCTCACTTTTGTTTATTGTTAATTTCACTTGTTTTGGCATTGTAAAGATATGTTTCCCTTGCCAATAAAGCCCCCTTTGAATTTAATTGAGAGGAGGATTCAGAAGGAGGTAGAAGAGATTTATCAGCCTGTGTGTTTGCAAATGTCTCCCCGTCCTCTTTGTCACTGTGCAGTAGAAAGAAATCACTTAATAAGGGGAAGTTGATGAGAGCTTGAAGAGTACAGACTTCAAAAATGTATCCATTACGACTGCATGCACACCATGGCACATCTTCCCAGGGCTCCATCCCATCCCAGCGTTCACAGGCATCTCATTTCAAATGGCTTTTTGGGGAGTCGGGCGTTTTACTAAATATCCAATATGAATGACGCTCTACTGTGGCCCCTGCAGCACTGCTAATGTTTCCTCTTAGTCTCTTCTTTGTGTCCGAGGCACTATAAATCTCCACACTGGGTGTGCACTGATGAGGTCTCTGAGCGGTGAGCACTTCCTGTATGTGCTGCTGGGCTCCGGTCTTTATTGTGTATGTGCAATGCATGATTCCCTTATGCCAGACATTTCTACCAGACTCAGAGATGAGGGTTAAGCTCTAGCTGCTGATAAAATCCCTCACACCGTCTAATTAGCCCGGAGTGATCGGGGCTCGGAGGTGTAAACAGTCCTTCTGCTCTGCTCTCTGACTGACCAGACAGACAGTCTCCGGCTGGCTGGTTGGCCGGCTGATTGGATGAGACAGACACCACCTGCCACACCGCTCCTCCTGGTGGAGAGTACTTGTCGTGACCCACATATTTTCGGCGGGGCCAGAGACTCCTTGAGAGTGGAGAGAGTGGAGGGCTGTGGCTCACTGTAGTGCTGCTCCACGGGTCAGACAGATGCCATGGTGGCCATTTGAAGGGGGTCAAGAGCAGGTAGTCAGACTCGGGGTACCATGCCATGAGCTGAGACTGCTCAGTCAGGCTCTGGCTCTTGCCCGGCACGTCTTTTATCCTTCATGTCTGTCTGTCCATCTGGAGAACGCAAATAAGGACAGTAAAAGAGGTCATTACCGGGGCAGCAGCTCTGCAGCCACTCTCTCTGTCACACACACACACACACACTGGAATAGGTGAATGGAATGGCAGTCTTGTCTATGGACCAATCCAACTAGAGAGATTAGTTCTATAGCAGACAACTGCAAGGAACATTACGTTTGATAAGAGGACAATAGATATTGAATCACTGTCGCTGTTTCACTGACATGTTTTGAAATGATAATCTGTATGTAAAACATTTACCTTTGACAGATGTTCTTACATCCAGAATGTGGAATTAACTTTTTTACCTTTATTTAACTAGGCAAATTAGTTAGGAACAAATTCTTATTTACAATGACTGCCTACCAGGGAAGAGTGGGTTAACTGCCTTGTTCAGGGGGAAAATGAGATATTTGTACCTTTGTCAACTCCAGGGATTTGATCCAGCAACCTTTTGGTTACTGACCTAACGCTCTAACCACTAGGCTACCTGCCGCCCCATTTTAAGATTGCTAGGTGAGACAACCACATATCACAGTCAAATATAAAGATTATGAACGTTCCATTCCAGCTAAACAATGGATTTACAGAGTTTTGCAACAAAAAAAAAAAAAAAACGGTTTTCAAACACATCTAAAATCTATGAATAAAACGTCTGAGAACAGTAATATTTTACACACACATGAAGGTAGCCAGAAGCAATCATTTCTGATGACAAAACACAAATGTGAAAAATTTGTGGATATAGCGTTTTGGAAATAAAGTCTTCAAATATTGATCATGGCACCCTGTGCCAGCGAGGGGGCACAGTTAATATTGTATGGGCTTTTAAAATGTCACAGAAAAAGCTTTGGGTACAAGATGAGTGCTGTGCTGTCCTTAATGCCTGACTAGCTCTAGGGTGGCTTATGTTCTTCTTATTTCTGTCAGTCCATCTAATGTTTACCTAAAGTGGAACATATCGTGATTTTACTCAAGTATGTTTCCCTATAGAATCACAGGTCATTCTACTAGAAGACTAAAGCCCCTTTATTCATTTTTCTCTCGCCTTTACCAATCTCCTTCCCTCTCTCCCTCCCTCCTTCCCTCTCTCCCTCCCTCCAGTCCTGCGGATACTCATCGGTAGCTATGCGAATGTATTAACAGGTGAAACAGTGACAGCACCGTCAGCACTTCTCTGTGCCTTTTGAGTGGAGAGATGGAGCCCTCTTTACAAGACCTTGAGTACAAATAATGTTAACTGGACCCTGAATGAAAGGACACTATTTCCCAAGGTCTCTGTAAAGGTTTACTATGTCCTGACTACCCAACTAGTTACATCCCTTGACTGGGGCCCGGGGTGGACCAGAAACTACATTTAAAAGCCTTTTATCATGCAGCCCTCAATAGGCATTCAGCATTCACTCTGCCCCGTTGCTCTCCCTCACGTAATGGCTGAGCTGGGCAGGGCTGGTTCTTTTTAGTGTGTGTGTGTGTCATCGTCTCAGCCTCTCTGACAGAGGAAACCACCAGCCTTGGGGCCAGAGGAGGGGCCCCAGGTGCAGGATAGGGCTGGGCGATACCACCGTCACTCTGTCCCTCAGTCATTGGCCTTCACATTGTGTGTAATCAAACAGGCCTTTAAAGAGTTGTAGGTTGATTGGTCGCCAGTGAAACGCTGAGGACATACATCATGTTATGGAGCTGGATCTCTGGGGACTGGATGGTGAAGTCCTTCATTCACAGAGCAGAAGAAGACCCAGACCCAGGCTTCTTTCATAAGACCAGCCAGGGGGAGAGGAGTGATGGCTGTAGAGGACGAGAGGGCAATAGGGGAAACCACAGGCCAGAACAATCCCTTCCCCAACAAGAGCTTTTTCCTGTCAACCACCAGAGTTTCTTTGTTGTTGATGAATATACTTGTATTACGTTTTCACAATTATTCCTGCACAGTAACATAATATACAGCTGGACAGTAATTCATACCACAGGAATGTTTCTTTTCTTGCCCACCCACACACTGTTGACCCCAACCCTTCACCCAATTTCCCATCTACCCTCTCCCCCACCCGGACCCCCACCCATCTCTTCCCTATGGCTGGGAAAAGAGCAGACAGGTCATGAACATACTGTACATAATAACAAAAGAGCTTTCTGTCCTCCCTTCATCACGCCAGGAAGCAGAGAGCTCTTTGAATGGAGTTAACTCAACCAGCCCAGTTTTCTCCACAGTAAATAGGCCATTACTCAGCAGAGTTGTTAAGTGGGCTGTGAGTTGCACTCCATTATACAAGAGCAGTTCAAACCAAGGACGTCATACGTACACTATATACACAGTACACAGTAATATTTATGATACATATAATGTCTATGTTTCAGAGTTATTGCAACAGAAACGTTGTCCAGTGTAAATGCTGCACATGCCAAGACAAATATGTCATATGCAGCAAATGATGTCTATGGTTCAACCTCATGGCAATAGAATGTAAACGCACTGGTCCAGACTCTTAATGTGCCAGACTGCCAGGAGACTGAAGTGAAGCCGAGCTGAGGGAAAGTCAGGGTGATGGTAGCATCCTGACGTGCCCAACGCCCGGGATGTCAGAGCCCGGAGTAGCAGCTGCAGCGTGGTACGGGTGGGGAGGAGAGGAGCAGCACTGCCCTTCTGCACACCTGCCCGTCTGCTCTGCCCTAGTTAAAGAGGGGCAGAAGAAATGTTCTGGGGGAGGCATGCCATCCCTGTAGCTCCCAGGGGATTGGCCTTGTCAATGAGAGGCTAGCTGGGAGGATGTCACAGTGCTCGCCCCCCTCGCTTCCCTTCCGCTCGCCCTCCCTGACCAGGGACCACTGCTGCACGAGCCCACAGCCTGAACACAGCAGAACTGGCCTCTTATTCGGCCAGGGATCAAAATGCAAGGAAGAGCCTGACTGTTTCTATGTGTGCCTGTCTGTGTGGTTACATCAGGCACAGTGCACATGCAGTACTGTAGCAATGAGTGTACCAGTCTGCCACAGGCATGGTCAGTGTTCTGAATCCACCCCCTCATAGTGTTGACTTGTACAACACTTTGAGATCGCTGTTAGGTGAGGTCTAGTTTAAAGTTGTTACATTGGAGGTGTAAGTCAAAGTGATGGGGTTTCTGTACCGCTGCTTCTGGAGTGCACATGCTGCACATGTGGGGCGGATGGAACTTTCCAGAAGAAGACAGCTTGGAGCTATGCGTTAACAAATGCTGAATATAGTAAGCCTACTCTGATAAGACAGAGATATAGGCCACTGACTTCAGTGTGCGTGTTAGTGCCACTCAGGCCTTGCACTGCACACAGCACACCACCCTCTGGTGCAAACGTCACAATCTTGAGTGGCTGTTTGTGTGTGTGTGTGTGTGTGTGTGTGTGTGTGTGTGTGTGTGTGTGTGTGTGTGTGTGTGTGTGTGTGTGTGTGTGTGTGTGTGTGTGTGCGTGTGTGTGCGTGTGTGCATAGCTGAGGTTTGCATGCAGAGCAGCGCTGCTCATAAAGCACCAGGACGTGGTGAGTCGTTATCGCCTGACTACCTGACATTTTCCATTTGACGGTTTCACCCACAACCTCCTTTATTCACCTCCGTCTGTGAACTATTATGGACGGTTCTAAGACATTGTGCCCCCATGTGCTACAGGAGACAGGCAACTTCCAGTATCTGCTTCTGCGTACTGAGAGTGAAGGAAGGGAGGGAGAAGAGGAGTGTGGGAGCAGTGTAGTGTGCTTCTTGTTTGCCTGTGTAGAGGCCTGCAGCTGCTGCTGTGTTTTGCATGCCATGGAAGCATGGAGGAGATTTGCATTACTGGTTTGATTAAGTCAGCGCGATCGTTGGGTTGGGTTGGGTGGAGTGCAGCTGGACCCTGGTGAGGCCAGGGCAGGGGAATCATGGGAAAGGGCCTGGCCAGGGAGGTTCTGCCTGAACGCATCCAAGCACAACATCATCAACGTTAACGGTCCTTAACATGATCCTTGCCTGGGGAGGTGCATGCACACACACACGCACACACACACGCACACAGCTAAAGATGCAGGACTAATTGCTCTCTAATTTAAATAGTATGGTCCAAAGCCGACTGTTATAAAAATCCACACTTCCATGACATCAAACGTGGCACAGCATCAACCATGGAAAAAAACACATTGCGGACGGCACAGACTTGACCATTTTCCCCATGATTGGTTGTTGTGTCATATTCATTTCATGCTGAGATGATACTAATATTTGATACTAATATTCCAAGGGTGGAGATTGAATATGCAGGGGAGGGCGGGGTGCTGCAGTAACTTCTAGAAAGGACCTTGTGGTAGTGGAAGGTTCTGTGACCTGAGTATTAGGAGCAATGGGGGCCAGAGGTCCTGTGCGGTCCAGTGCGGTCCAGCGGTCCAGTGCGGTCCAGCGGGCCAGTGCGGTCCTGTGCGGTCCAGTGCGGTCCAGTGCGGTCCAGCGGTCCAGTGCGGTCCTGTGCGGTCCTGTGCGGTCAAGTGCGGTCCTGTGCGGTCCAGTGCGGTCCTGTGCGGTCCAGTGCGGTCCAGCGGTCCAGTGCAGTCCAGCGCGGTCCTGTGCGGTCCAGTGCGGTCCAGCGGTCCAGTGCAGTCCAGCGGTCCAGTGCGGTCCAGCGTGGTCTATGGGTCAATATGATGATGTGTTTCCTCCCAAGGCTGATTTCAGCTCAATTTGAGTCGCGGTTCAAAGTATTTTTTTCAGTAGACTGGCTGGCATGCTGCAATGGCCCCTCTGCTTTAAAGCCTAATGGGGCTGATATACTCATGCCAGTAGAGTGCGTGTGTGCGTGTGCGTGTGTGTGTCCCATTTTAGTGCTAATTACAGAGCAAAGACCTCTATCTCTCTCTGGGGGGGAAACGAAAGCTGTACATCAATGGGGGAGGGGTGTCAAAACTGTGTGCATGCAATAACAGCTTATCTCCTGCAGCTGAAAATTATAAAGTAGTTTTCTATAAGCTTGGCTATTTGCCGGATGCATTTCATACTGAAGGGGGTGTAGAAAAGCAGCCTGTCAGCCAGAACCATAGAATCTATTTTGTGTGTGTGTGTGTGATCCTATGCATCCCCCATCGTAAAGTTCCTAGCCTCCTACCTCTTTAAAGTGAAACCCCAGGCAGTTTGAAGAGGGAGTATTGTGCTGACTGACCCTAGTTCCTGGCCCATAACTCGAGCTCCCTCTCTCCGCTCAGCACACGGTGTCCTGCCCAGTGCTATCTTCTCCAAGCAGGCGCCTCAACGGTGCTTTGGTAACCCACGATAGATGGCCCAGCTCATTGTGTTGAAGGTGTCTTTGTGTGTGGAATGTAGCCCCTCCTTCTCAGACACTGTGTTCCACCTCTGCCCCCGAGACCCCAGTAACCACCATTTGTGTTTACTGAGCCCTCTCCAGTGAATGTGATATTCGCTTGAGAGGCTACTGCTCTCTGTCTCGCTCTCTGTCTCGCTGTTTCTTGCTCTCCCTGTCTTCCCTTTTCTCTCTCTCTCCCTACTCTCTTGGTCGCCCTTTCCCTCTCTCTCTCTCATTTGTACTGTCTTGTCTCTCTCTTTTGATAGTGAGATATCCCCTGTGTAAGTCTGCCACTGTGAAACAGCCGCGTCCCAGCTGTTTCTCACAGTGTTAAACCTGCCATCTCTTTCACACAAGACACATAGTGAGGCGGGTCTGTGAGGAGAGGAGTCTGAGGCCCATGTGGAAAATGTGATCCGATTCCCCCAGCCGTTTCCCCCCCAAAAGACACCCCCACTCCCCCCTCACCCCAGTCCCATAAAGCCCTGCTCTTTTCCACATGATCTGTTCTCCGGGCCTGTCCAACAGGCTCCAGGCCAGGCGTTACGTCTCTGTCTCTCTCCCAGGCTTCTGCTGTGCTGCCTGGAGCCCGCGCTCCTCTGCTCCTCTCCACACGCCTCGTTGTCATGACCACCGCAGGCAGGAAACGCTGGGAACTCGGCGAGGGGCTCTCGGAGCAAACTGGGGACAGAAATGTTCCAGGATCAGCCTAAAGCTCAGAGAATTGGGCGAGAGCGCCATTAAAATGTATCGCTAATAATGTTTTATGATGAAGTAGAGCGTCTCTAGTTTGTGTATGTGTGCGTGAGTGTGCGTGTGTGTGTGACAGCATCTCCAGTTCACTCTGAAGTCACAGTGCGAGGACCCCGAGGCAGTCTGCCTAGTAATTTTAAAGGCTCATCAGAGACTTCAGCTCAGTGGACTGCACTATAACCTAACTGGTATAATGTAACAGAGCTCAGGCTGGGTCCACTGTAAAATGTATAATTTTCTAAGTAGTTTGTCAGTTGTTACACTCTTATAACTGAGACTGTGTTTTTCTTCCTGTTCAGTGTTCAATCAGACCCAGTTATTTATCGGTGGCCCTCGTGAGGTGGACCCTTGGCCCCTGTGTTGCGTAAAGGCCCCGGAGTCTAGGAACCGGGCTTTGTCGTTATCAACTAAATATCCACCCGGAGACGAACGAGGGTTGCTCTGACTCTGTGGATATTTACGTTGATTTTATCTTTCATGGCGGCACAATTGATTCCACATTGGGCCACCATAACCAAGACCCATCCTCTTCCCCAGATTATCCTCCCCTCCCCCGCCTTTTGTCCCAGAGGCCAGACTTCCCGAGATCAGTCATCCCGATTGGCTCCTGCACGGCTATCAGTCAATTAGCTCTGCCCCCCCCCCCCCCCCCACACAGTTAGCACTGAAATGAACAGCGTGACTGCCAGTGCCATTTGAAGGACAATCAAAGAAAACAAAGTCCTAGAATCCAACTTTTTTCAAAGCTCCTCTAAACAAGCGAGGAGTTTGTATTAAAGGCACAAAGCTGGTCTGAGATCAGTGTAAAATAACATATCAGAGAATGACAGGCTGATTGATTCATTTATCTTGGGCGGAGTGTTGAAATAATGCTGCTGGCGTTGTAGTCTAATTAAATAATGTTTGTTTAGGGGGTGTTTTTAATAGAGCTGCCTGGTTGTCTTATGTTTCGGTAGGGTTATCTGCTGCTCCTAACACTGAAGTGCCTGAGTCGAGGTCTTCTAGCTAGTCTAGCTCTTCTGTCCATTACATTGGTCTGTTCTCCCTTAACACATATTGGGTGGGAAAAGAAATTGAATGTCACTCATTTGTTTGCTGCTTCCAAACGAGATATTTAACTAAAGCTAATGTTACATCGACAAATGTTCGTTCGACAAGGGACGGGATTCAATCCAAAATGAATTTTGCCCGGTTAGAGACAAAGTGTGGTCAATTCCATAGCTCATACATCTGACCCCCTTGTCACATTTACCATCCAGAAATACTTTGGCCTGGATCTAACAATGCTGTATCTCTCTGTCCTCAGAGCTCCAGAGATAATCCTGGGCCTGCCGTTCTGTGAGGCCATCGACATGTGGTCCCTGGGCTGTGTCATCGCTGAGCTCTTCCTGGGCTGGCCCCTCTACCCAGGGGCCTCCGAGTACGACCAGGTAGGTCTGAGGGTCTGCCCGTGGGGGGGAAGGGGGGGGGGGCATAGGTGGGTGACAACCAGGAAGATGATGACTAAATGAGAGAGAACCTCCAAGACAAGAGCTAGAATAAGTTGTTTCTGAATGCTACTATAAACAGGAAATGTGAAAGATTTCTCAATTCAAAACACCATTTAAATCCATCAAGGTGTGCATTCTAGATAAGTGGCATAGGAAGAGTCTCTAGTCCACTTCTAGACGAGGACTGATATATCACTACAAGTCATGCTGTAGTAGTGTCAGTCAGAGAGGAAGGGAGAGGATCAATGCTTAGTAGCAGAGCTTTGCAAATTAGAGCTTTGGAAATTAGATAATATGTTTCAGGACTGGAGAAAAACAAACTGCTTGGTTTGTTCTGAGAGACAGAGCAATACTTGCTCAAGGCTTTCCCATAGAGCCATAAAAGAGAGAGAGGGAGAGAGAGAGAGAAGAGGAGGAACAGAGAGAGAGAGATAGGAAATGAGAGGAGCAGAGAGATCTGTTGCTCTAGAGCACCGGAGCGCTGCTAATTGGTGCAAGTGGTTCAGTGGCATCTGCTGGAATAAACAGAGGGATCAGGAGCTGCCTGTTTGTCAGGAGGAGACGAGACACTCCTACACACACCACCCACACGCGCACACACACACACGTGCACACGCACACACACATGTGCACAATCAAGTAAGTTTGTCTACGCCTGTTGTTTACGAAGCATGTGACAAATACATTTGATTTGAACCACACACACACACACACACACACACACTCAGGCCTCATCCCGGTCACTCACAGAACTAAACAAATCATATACATTTTTATTAGTTACATCCTTGGTGAACAACAGGTGTAGACTAGCAGTGAAATGAGTACTTACGGGCCCTTCCCAAAAATGCAGAGAGAAAGAAAATAGAGAGATAATAGAAAATGAAAACACATAATAATAAATACACAATGAGTAATAATAACCTGGCTCTACACACGGGGTACCAGATACAAGCACACCGGCTCAGAGTTACATACAGGAGTTTTTACTGGGTAGGTCACATGGTGGGCAAAAGCTCATGACCATAGTCGTGAATCATGGCTAGGGCCAAGAGTTTTTCCTGACGATATGACCTTGCCAGATTGACCCTGCTGTGAAAATGTGCCACAGCTAAGGCCTAACACACTGTGATTTTATCAGTAATGGATTATAGTGAATCTGGGTCTGGGCATATTCCCTCTGCAGTGAACATATTTACCAGATGTGATTATTTGAGTGTTATCACCCTAAATATTTGTGCCAGCAATAATTTTCCAAGTCTGACTGACTAACATTTTCAGTCAAACACGTTTGCGCCTTAAAGGGCAAAACTAACAATATCCAATTAAGAGTGCCTTATTTTGCATGTCTGCATTTGAATGCTGTTTGGCTGATTGTGTTTGAAACTCTGAATGAAAAGTTGATGTGTTATTTGATATTTTCTCCTCGCCCTGTAGATCCGGTACATCTCCCAGACACAGGGGCTGCCTGCGGAATTCCTCCTGAGTGCAGGGACTAAGACTACCAGGTTCTTCAACCGAGTCACAGACTCTACCAACTATCCCCTGTGGAGACTGAAGGTAGGCCTCTTTTACACACACTCACACACACACACACACACACACACACACACACACACACACACACACACACACATTGAGAGACACTAATTACGATTGCCCTGTTGTTGCGTCAATACTCTCCATACACATCAAAAGAGGAGTTGGGTTTCAGTGGAGTCGATCATGTAAAACTATATTTGCCCACCAAGTGACCTACCCAGTATGTCAATGATGTATTAAGTGCCTTGCACGAAATGAATGTGAAAAAATCCACAGGAGCTGATTGGCTTGATCGCTTCCTAGTGCAGCTTTCTGCCCTCCTCATTGTAGAACCTTTGACCTAGATTTTGTATTAAACAATTGCTTCTGGTGGTATCCCTAAGACCTGTCTTCCCCCTTCACAAAGCTGGAGATCCTTCTGACCTAGATAACTACCGCCCAATTTCTAAACTATCTTGCCTTGCAAAAATATTAGAATCACTGGCAAACTCTCAGCTAATAACATTTTTTTGCTCTTTGAATTATACTCTTATTGTGTACCAGTCTGGTTTAGAGCACAGTTTCAGCATCTACACTTACATTATATATTAAATTGCTTAGATCATAGGAATCACTGTCCTGCCATATTTATAGACCTTTTCAAGGCTTGAGATTGTCGACCATCTCCTACTCATTCGAAGGTTGTCTGAAATGGGCCTCGACCGGGCGTGGTGCAAGTGGCTTGGGAACTATCTGTCAGACAGGACACTGTGTTTTTTCTGATGGTGTCAGGTCAAGTTACCTCGATATTCCTAAAGGTGTCCTCTTTACTATTTATACTATATAAATCATATTGGTCTCTCTGCAAAAACCTGTAACATCCATCTGTATGTAGATGAGACTGTTATGAACGCTATTGCCCCTATGGCTGACCAGGCTGTTGGAGCTGCAATTTTTGATTTTTGTCACCTTGCAGAAAGTCCTTGTTGATTTCAAATAAATTAATGCGGGAAAAAACTAAATGTATGCTGTTTTCTAATTCTCGTAAAAAATAATTAAGATGGTCTACACATGTATGCATTGGGTGTTTGTTTAATCGAGCCGGTTCCCGCCTACAAATATCTGGGCTTTTGGATTGAGAATAGATTTATTTAAAAAATGTACGTATGAGCTAGTTAAAAAGCTGCGATTTAATGCCTCTGCCTAAACAGTCAACTTTCCTGCCAATTCTTGACGATAGGGACACTATTTATGGCAATGCAGCAGCCACTACTATTAAATCCTCGGATGCTGTCTATCGTAGCACCCTTCGCTTTATCACAGGTGACAGTTGTAATACTCACCATTGCATCCTGTATCAAAACATTGTCTGGTCCTCATTAAAGTCCCGTAGATCACTACATTATTCCCTCTTTGTTTACAAAGCTCTACTACACAAGCTTCCGACCTACCTCACTTCACTGTTAAAATGAAAAAAATATGAGACAGCCAACCCATTCACAGGGATGGTTAACTCTCGAGGTTCCACTACTACGTAACGATCTAGGTAAATCCGCCTTCAGTTTCAGTGACCCCCATTTTTGGAAAAGCCTACAAAACTCTTAACTCTCTGGTGCCTCTAGAGCAGTTTAGGACTTTAATGTTAAATGACTTTAGTGATAATTGCAACTGTTTGGATTTAATGCAAATAATTGTATGTGTGGTGTTTGAAGCTGTAGTGTTGATTCTGTAAATTCTAGTTTCTTTTATTTTTATGAATCATTTTTTAATGTGGTGTATTGTTGTCCTTAATCCACCATTCAAAATGGTCTTAATGGGAACCCCCTGAATAAGTGTGCTTTAAAAAACAAGCTACAGAAGCCCAGTGTGAGGCATTGACAGGATAGACTCAACGCTGACTCCAAAAAAACGTTGCTCTATTCAGGCCACTCAATAAGGTGCTGACCTGTTCAAGCACCAGCATTTTTCTCCCTTTGGGAGTACTTTGGAGTCATGCAGTGAATCTGCAGACATATTTTTACTGTATTGAACATCCTGACCCCACAATACCAATATCTCAGCTGGATATATACGCCCTCACTGCTCTACTGCACTTAGCAATATTCTCTCCCAAGATTGATCAGCTCTCCTTGGAGACTCACCACGAGTCCGTCCCAAATGGCACCTCACTCCCTATAAAGTGCACAACTTTTGACCAATGTGCCATTGCCTGACACACCCCATGTCTTTGTTCTTATTCATACAAAATGAGGCACAACAACATAACACATTGACATCCAATAATGTAGGTCCTTGCAACGTTGACCTTTCAGTAAGTATAGAGGATAACACCCTGTCTGATGTGTGTGTGTGTGTGTGTGTGTGTGTGTGTGTGTGTGTGTGTGTGTGTGTGTGTGTGTGTGTGTGTGTGTGTGTGTGTGTGTGTGTGTGTGTGTGTGCGCTCTTAAGTTATACAAGAGGCTGTCACTGTGTGAAAAGGTAGAGATAAGTTATTACCTTGTGTATTAGGACACGGCTACAGCCTCATATTTGTCCATGGTTGTTGGCAATGGAAAATCAGATAGCTAGTAACCAACAACTTTTTCCCTTTCGCTGAGACAGAAACAGGGATAGGCCTGTCAGAGTGATTGCTAAGCTTCGCTTCGACCTTGGCTTGTCGTGTATTTCCATTTTACAGCAGCCGTGATAATGCTGATACTGTAATTAAAACGAATACAGCGTGTTTGGTCAGAGAGTTTTCCTCTGATTAATAGGTCCGTAAGATTAGTGTGTGTCCACATACTACATGTGGGTGTGTGTGTTTCTATGCTTACATGTATGTCCCTGCTTTTGCCCATAAACACGTTTTGTGTGTGTATTTTATATTATTTAACTAGACAAGTCAGTTAAGAACAAATTCTTATTTAAAATGACAGCCTACCAGGGAACAGTGGGTTAACTGCCTTGTTCAGGGGAAGAACAACAGATTTTCACCTTATCCGCTCTGGGATTCGATCCAGCAACCTTCCGGTTACTGCCCCAACGCTCTAACCACTAGGCTGCCTGCCACCCCAAAAGTGTGTCTGCACCAGTGTGTGTGTTTCACCACCCCAGGCCTGCTAGCTAGCTCAGTCCTTTTGTCGATAAACAGTAGTGCTCAGTCCTGCTAGTGCTAGCTAGCTCAGTCCTGCTAGCTAGCTCAGTCCTGCTGCCTATAAACAATAGTGCTCAGTCCTGCTAGCTAGCTCAGTTCTGCTGCCTATAAACAATAGTGCTCAATTCTGCTAGCTAGCTCAGTTCTGCTGCCGATAAACAATAGTGCTCAGTCCTGTTAGCTAGCTCAGTCCTGCTGCCGATAAACAATAGTGCTCAGTCCTGCTAGCTAGCTCAGTTCTGCTGCCGATAAACAATAGTGCTCAGTCCTGCTAGCTAGCTCAGTTCTGCTGCCTATAAACAATAGTGCTCGGTCCTGCTAGCTAGCTCAGTTCTGCTGCCGATAAACAATAGTGCTCGGTCCTGCTAGCTAGCTCAGTCCTGCTGCCTATAAACAATAGTGCTCAGTCCTGCTAGCTAGCTCAGTCCTGCTGCCTATAAACAATAGTGCTCAGTCCTGCTAGCTAGCTCAGTTCTGCTGCCGATAAACAATAGTGCTCAGTCCTGCTGCCTATAAACAATAGTGCTCGGTCCTGCTAGCTAGCCCAGTCCTGCTGCCTATAAACAATAGTGCTCGATCCTGCTAGCTAGCCCAGTCCTGCTGCCTATAAACAATAGTGCTCAGTCCTGCTAGCTAGCTCAGTTCTGCTGCCGATAAACAATAGTGCTCAGTCCTGCTAGCTAGCTCAGTCCTGCTGCCTATAAACAATAGTGCTCAGTCCTGCTAGCTAGCTCAGTCCTGCTGCCTATAAACAATAGTGCTCAGTCCTGCTAGCTAGCTCAGTCCTGCTGCCTATAAACAATAGTGCTCAGTCCTGCTAGCTAGCTCAGTCCTGCTGCCTATAAACAATAGTGCTCAGTCCTGCTAGCTAGCTCAGTTCTGCTGCCTATAAACAATAGTGCTCAATCCTGCTAGCTAGCTCAGTTCTGCTGCCGATAAACAATAGTGCTCAGTCCTGCTAGCTAGCTCAGTCCTGCTGCCGATAAACAATAGTGCTCAGTCCTGCTAGCTAGCTCAGTTCTGCTGCCGATAAACAATAGTGCTCAGTCCTGCTAGCTAGCTCATTTCTGCTGCCTATAAACAATAGTGCTCGGTCCTGCTAGCTAGCTCAGTTCTGCTGCCGATAAACAATAGTGCTCGGTCCTGCTAGCTAGCTCAGTCCTGCTGCCTATAAACAATAGTGCTCAGTCCTGCTAGCTAGCTCAGTCCTGCTGCCTATAAACAATAGTGCTCAGTCCTGCTAGCTAGCTCAGTCCTGCTGCCTATAAACAATAGTGCTCAGTCCTGCTAGCTAGCTCAGTCCTGCTGCCTATAAACAATAGTGCTCAGTCCTGCTAGCTAGCTCAGTTCTGCTGCCGATAAACAATAGTGCTCAGTCCTGCTGCCTATAAACAATAGTGCTCAGTCCTGCTAGCTAGCTCAGTCCTGCTGCCTATAAACAATAGTGCTCAGTCCTGCTAGCTAGCTCAGTTCTGCTGCCTATAAACAATAGTGCTCGGTCCTGCTAGCTAGCTCAGTCCTGCTGCCTATAAACAATAGTGCTCAGACCTGCTAGCTAGCTCAGTCCTGCTGCCTATAAACAATAGTGCTCGGTCCTGCTAGCTAGCTCAGTCCTGCTACCTATAAACAATAGTGCTCAGTCCTGCTAGCTAGCTCAGTCCTGCTGCCTATAAACAATAGTGCTCGGTCCTGCTAGCTAGCTCAGTCCTGCTGCCTATAAACACTAGTCTGTAATGAGGGACATGTAAATAGAGTACTTTCAGAGACTAGAGGAAGTCTCATGGGAACTGAATGGAACATCTGTTTCTTGTCTCCACAGACACCCGAGGACCATGAAGGAGAGACAGCGATCAAGTCGAAAGAGGCCCGGAAGTACATCTTCAACTGCCTGGACGATATGGCGCAGGTTCAGAGCACTGTATATACAATACACACACATGCACGCATGCACAGACACACACACACACACAAGCAGTGGAGCCCTTTGCATATGCAGTCGCACAGGGGAAATGAAACCGGCTGTGCTTCGACTGAAACCCTTCTTCATTTCAGATTATTTTCTTTCTTCTTATTTTCTCTAAAACCACCGCTTAATGAATGACAGGCTGACATCGTAGTCGAGCATTTGGTCAACTCAGTCACAGTATTTCCTGTGTGTAGTTTGCTTTCTTATTTAAGCTGGGTGAATGTTGTGGCCATCACCTAACTGGACTCGTCTGTGTAGGACATGTACACAATGAGACAGAGTAGGCTAGAGGAGTTGCAGCATGGGAAGCAAGACAATAGCCTTTAGCCCTTAGCTAGGTTGTATTCATCAGGAAATCGTTTTAAAACATTTCACAAGGGCAAATTTAAATGAGGGTTTCTTATTGGAATAGTCCAGGTAGTCCCTGCCTGTTTCAGTCCGTTTTCTTCCGTTTGCTGCCCAATGAACAAGAGCTTGCTCTCTCCAGCACAACGTTTACAGAGAGAACACCTGTGGGAACCCATTTGTTTAGTAAAACAAAGAAAGGATGCATTACAATGTTTACGTAACCAGGAAGTGACTCATACAACTAAACCCTGGTGTAGAAAAGCACTGTCGCCAAACGGCTTATATCTTATGTGATCCTTCTCATAACACGTCTCCTCTCCCCAACTCTCATTCCGATTGCGGTGGGAAAGTTGACACAGACCTATGACATTTTGCAGATGATGATACGATAGTGTCCCTGCCCATATTTTGTTCTCACTGTCACCCGCCCAAACATACTAGTTTTATCAACACGCATACTGTAGCGTACATACCGGTAATGATGGAAACCGTGATACATTTCCCAGGCATCTAAAATGTCTTGTTCCTTGAGGGGAGGATAAAAAGTTGTCAAGGTACATGACAGATTAAGTCAGGTAAAATATGACTTGAGGTCTACAATCTGATTGCAGTTTGCGCCGTACACCACACACACACACACACACACACACACACACACACACACACACACACACACACACAAATCGTCTGGCACGTTAAGTCCTTGGGGTTGTCCACCTCATGCGGACCAACGATTGTTCACTTCACTGATGTCCCATCTGGACTATTAGAGTTGACCCAGGGCCCAGCCAGAGTGCTCCAGGTCTGGCATAGTATGCAGGCTCAGCGGAAGTTGTGCTCGGTGAAGTTAGTGCCTCTGCCTGGGTTAGTTTAGGAGGCCATACCTCCAAGCTGCTCCTACTCCCAGACACACAACACTGATCTAATGAAATCAACATGCCAGGACCCCATCCAACACACACACAGCACAAGAGGTTGTGGTGGCACCTTAATTGGGGATAACGGACTCGTGGGTAATGACTGGAGCGGAATCAGTGGAATGGTATCAAATACATCAAACACGTGGTTTCCATGGTTTCCAGGTGTTTGATGCCATTCCATTCGCTCCGCTCTGGCCATTATTATGAGCCGTCCTCCTCTAAGCAGCCTCCACTGACGCACAGGTAGGCAGGCTCTCTCTCTCACACACACACACACACACACACACACACACACACACACACACACACACACACACACACACACACACACAGGTTACTAAAATAAACAGAAAGTAAAAAGAGGAGCCCAGTCCTAATTGGGAGAAGAGCTCATGCCGAGTCAGAATCTTTGGCCAGATAAATACGTTTGCAGTGTGGACATCTGTCTTCATTTGTATAATGGATCATATCAGAAGGCACAGAGGGACTGGAGAGAGAGACTTGGGTTGATTACTGGGACGTCTGCCAATGGTGACATTCTTGTTGCTTCCACACTGTCTTGGGAAATATGGGGAGAGCTTAAAGTTCTAGAGGACCCATCTCCATTTGATCTCTAGTTAGCACTAGCTAAACTGGATGCAGCCTGAATGGAGAACTAGATAGACGGAGGCCAAGAGATTTTAGTCGTGGCTATGTTTTCACCACACACAACTCTGCGACCCAGCATGACTTTACAATAGCAGTTGCTGACAGCGAAGCAATGGCCGAAAGACAAGCTCCTAACATTCAGTTTCACTACTACTAAATACTCTCCCTTTCCTCTAAGTCATATTACTGACCTCAACTCAGATGGGATGCTGTTAGTTGTCCAACATTAAACCTGATATTCTACACTAGGGTTGTGAGTTTGTTCTGTACACATCATAGTCTTGCATGGTTAACTCCACCTCTCCTCAGGCACAGGCAGCCTGATGTGTCCCAGTGCAGCTTGGACATCTGCTGTCATGTTCTCCAGTGCCATGTCATGTCACAGCTCCTCAGTATAGAAATAGAAGCACTAGATTCTAGATTATATTTCTATAATAACATCTGCGAACGTGTCCTTGTGTTCTGGAGTGAGTGCCATGCCATAGGTCCTCAGGAATTACTAGATTCTAGATGATATTTCTATAATAACATCTGCTGTCATGTCCTCGTGTTCTGGAGTGCCATGTTGTAGGTCCTCAGGAGTTACTAGATTCTAGATGATATTTCTATAATAACATCTGCTGTCGTGTCCTCGTGTTCTGGAGTGCCATGTTGTAGGTCCTCAGGAGTTACTAGATTCTAGATGATATTTCTATAATAACATCTGCTGTCGTGTCCTCGTGTTCTGGAGTGCCATGTTGTAGGTCCTCAGGAGTTACTAGATTCTAGATGATATTTCTATAATAACATCTGCTGTCGTGTCCTCGTGTTCTGGAGTGCCATGCTATTTCTATGATATAATGTCTCTGAGGCCCGAAATATCCATAGACATGCGTATACAGACACTGCACTCGTCATGTAAACTACACTGAACAAAGATAGAAACGTAACATGCAACAATTTCATTTTTTTTACTGAGTTACAGTTCATATAAGGAAATCAGTCAATTTAAATAAATTCATTAGGCCCTAATCTATGGATTTCACATGACTGGGAATACAGATATGCATCTGTTGGTCACAGATACCTTAAAAAATAGGTAGGGGCTTGGACCAAAAAAACTGTATCTGATGTGACCACCATTTGCCTCATGCAGCGTGACACGTCTCCTTCACATAGAGTTGATCAGGCTGTTGATTGTGGCCTGGGGAATGTTGTCCCACTCCTCTTCAATGGCTGTACGAAGTTGCTGGATATTGTCGGGAACTGGAACGCACTGTTGTACACGTCGATCCAGGGCATCCCAAACATGCTCAATGGGTGACATGTCTGGTGAGTATGCAGGCCATGGAAGAACTGGGACATTTTCAGCTTCCAGGAATTGTGTACAGATCCTTGCGACATGGAGCTGTGCATTATCGTGCTGAAACATGAGGTGATGGCTGTGGATGAATGGCACGACAATGGGCCTCAGGATCTCGTCACGGTATCTCTGCATTCAAATTGCCATCGATAAAATGCAATCGTGTTTGTTGTCCGTAGCTTATGCCTGACCATACCATAACCCCACCTCCACCAGCAATGTTGCACTCTGTTCATAACGTTGACATCAGCAAACCCCTCGCCCACACGACGCCATACACGCTGTCTGCCATCTGCCCGGGTCAGTTGAAACTGGGATTCATCCGTGAAGAGCACACTTCTCCAGTGTGCCAGTAGACATCGAAGGTGAGTATTTGCCCACTGAAGTCTGTTACGACGCTGAACCGCAGTCAGGTCAAGACCCTGGTGAGGTCAACAAGCACGCAGATGAGCTTCCCTGAGATGGTTTCTGACAATTTGTGCAGACATTCTTCGGTTGTGCAAACCCACAATGTCCGGGTGGCTGGTCTCAGACGATCCCGCAGGTTGAAGACACCGGATGTGGAGGTCCTGGGCTGGCGTGGTTACACGTGGTCTGCTGTTGTGAGGCCTGTTGGACATACTGACATATTCTCGAGAAAAAAAATGACGTTGGAGGCTTATAGAGAAATAACATTTGAATTCATTGGCTACAACTCTGGTGGAAATTCATGCAGTCAGCATGCCAATCGCAGGCTCCCTCAAAACTTGAGACATCTGTGGCATTGTGTTGTATGACAAAACTGCACATTTTAAAGGGGCTTTTTATTGTCCCAAGCACAAGGTGCACCTGTGTAATGATCATTCTTGATATGCCACACCTGTCAGTTGGATGGATATATTGGCAAAAGAGAAAGGCTCACTAACTGGGATGTAAACAAATGTGTGCACAATATTTGAGATAAATCATTTTTGTGATTG
Organism: Oncorhynchus kisutch; assembly: GCF_002021735.2. Lineage (NCBI taxonomy): Eukaryota > Metazoa > Chordata > Actinopteri > Salmoniformes > Salmonidae > Oncorhynchus > Oncorhynchus kisutch. Next base: position 41,894,487 of record NC_034177.2, read on the forward strand.
TAATGTTATTTCAGCTCATGAAACCAACACTTTATATGCATTTATACTTTTGTTCAGTGTATAATAGGACCGTGCTCAATTTCAGAGCTTTTTGTGTTGTGGGCAGGATAAAAAGAAGTGATGATTATACTAAAAGTATTCTACTGCTTTGCTGCTCTTTGACTTTATGATCTAGCATACTCATAGAGAGGTCTTGCTATGGCTCGGCATTCAATCAATTCACTACAATAGAATGCCTGCTGTTCTCCGTAATATTAACATATATACTGTACATTTCTGCTGTGCTACAATGCTAGTATGGAGTTAGATTGCCTCCGTACACATACATAGGCAAGGCGACACATTCGCAATTCGACTGAGTGCGTTTCCCAAAGTAATTTTTCCCTCTCGCAGAGGACAGCGTGATTATTTTCCCAAACCTCATTCCAGAGATTATTCCTTTATCACGGCGAGTGGAGATGTGCGAGGCAGGGAGGGGTTAGGGACGGAGCCTGAATAACTTGCGTAGGAACGAGAACTCAATCATATTGTTTGGCGTTGACTGGCAGTACATCAGATAGCCCCTGAAGCAGGGCTATAGGTAAGCTGTATCTTTATGAAAAACGGGCCCGCTATCTCAGCATAGCAATCACAATAAACAAGCACGCTTGTCCCCGACTATGTCCCTGTCCCCCAACTCAGACATGCCACTGAAGGCTGTGGGCTGCTCCAGAGCGGCTCTGCCTCAGTTTATACCTCTACCTCCCCCTCTGCCTCTACTTCCCCATCTGCCTCTACTTCTACTTCTACCTCCCCTCTGCCTTAGCTTCTACCTCCCACTCTGCCTCTACATATCCCTCTACCTCCCCCTCTGCCTCTACCTCTATCTCCCACTCTGCCTCTACATATCCCTCTACCTCCCCCTCCTCCTCTCCCCGTCTGCCTCAGCCTCTACCTCCCCCTCTGCCTCAGCCTCTACATCCTCCTCTCCCCCTCTGCCCTAGCCTCTACCTCCCCCTCTGCCTCAGTCTCTACCTCCCTCTCCTCCTCTGCCTCAGCCTCTACCTCCCCCTCTGCTTCAGCCTCTACCTCTACCTCCCCCTCTGCTTCAGCCTCTCCCTCCCCCTCCTCCTCTCCCCCTCTGCCTCAGTCTCTACCTCCTCCTCTACGTCTGCTTCAGCCTCTACCTCCCCCTCTGCCTCATCCTCTACCTCCTCCTCTCCCCCTCTGCCCCAGCCTCTACCGCCCCACTGCCTCTACCTCTGCCTCAGTCTCTACCTCCCTCTCCTCCTTTCCCCCTCTGCCTCCCCCTCTGCTTCAGCCTCTACCTCCCCCTCTGCCTCAGCCTCTACCTCCCCCTCCTCCTCTCCCCCTCTGCCTCAGTCTCTACCTCCTCCTCTACGTCTGCTTCAGCCTCTACCTCCCTCTCTGTCTCATCCTCTACCTCCCCCTCTGACTAAGTCTCTACCCCCCCCTCTCCCCCTCTGCCTCAGTCTTTACCTCCCCCTCCTCCTCTCCCCCTCTGCCTCAGCCTTTACCTGCCTCTACCTCCCCCCTTACCTTATTTTAATAAGCAAACAGCAATACATATCGGGTTAATTCTTCGTTTATTTTGCTTCTCAGCAGTAGATAAAAATCTCAGCGACGGCGCCAGTGGAGTTTTGAAGCGGCTCCGCTCTTTTCTATGAATACCAGTGTAAATGTTTGTAATGTCAGTAAGGTGCAAGGGTATCACTATGTGCTGTGACACTGGTGTTGACACCCTAACTGATGAAGCCTTATGAAGGTCGTATGTGTGTTTATAAATAGTTCTATCCATGGGAAAGGCAGCAGTGTTTTTCCTGTCCTTCGCAGCAATAGTACAGGCTGCCTCTGAAATGGCACAGTATTCCCATAGGGCTCTAGTCAAAAGTAGCGCACTATATATACAGAATAGGGTGCCGAAAGTAATGCACTATATACAGAATAGGGTGCCGAAAGTAATGAACTATATACAGAATAGGGTGCCGAAAGTAATGCACTATATACAGAATAGGGTGCTGAAAGTAATGCACTATATACTGAATAGGGTGCCGAAAGTAATGCACTATATACAGAATAGGGTGCCGAAAGTAATGCACTATATACTGAATAGGGTGCCGAAAGTAATGCACTATATACAGAATAGGGTGCCGAAAGTAATGCACTATATACAGAATAGGGTGCCGAAAGTAATGCACTATATACAGAATAGGGTGCCGAAAGTAATGAACTATATACAGAATAGGGTGCCGAAAGTAATGCACTATATACAGAATAGGGTGCTGAAAGTAATGCACTATATACTGAATAGGGTGCCGAAAGTAATGCACTATATACAGAATAGGGTGCCGAAAGTAATGCACTATATACTGAATAGGGTGCCGAAAGTAATGCACTATATACAGAATAGGGTGCCGAAAGTAATGCACTATATACAGAATAGGGTGCCGAAAGTAATGCACTATATACAGAATAGGGTGCCATTTCAGACACAGCCTCAGTAAACACTTTAAGGTCAGGGGAAATCTGCGATTGCTACATCCATTTTTTGACTTTTAAATGTATGATATATACCCATTGATTCTTGAAGACTATAACTTAAAAGCTTAGTTAAATGTATGAGCTTAGTTAAATTATCTCACCCCATCTTACCCAAATCTTTACTCCTTTGTTTATCAACAAAATTATTGTAAACAAACACTCTATATGGTTTAAAAATGTCATTTTTATGGTCAGTCATGCATCCATAACTCTGTCTATGAATTTAAGAGCGGTTACTTTTCTCCAACCCCATCCTTCAGCTGTTTACCATATCAGTGTTTGGGTCAGGCTTTGTTGTTGTTTACACTGCAGATTGCCCCTTTAAGGTCTGAAAATGTCCCTCCGAAATGCTAATCGCTAATGCTTATTCAGTATGTTGTCTGTCTGCAGGTGAATATGACGGCAGATCTGGAGGGTAGTGACATGCTCGCGGAGAAGGCAGACAGGAGAGAGTTCATCGACTTGTTGACCAAGATGCTGACAATCGACGCGGACAAAAGGATCACCCCCATCGAGACCCTCAATCATCCCTTCATAACCATGACCCACCTCCTCCCCCACAGCACACAGTACGTCTATTCTAGAGATTCCACCCCGTATCTCATGGACATAGTTAGATAGTGAATAGATAACTGGGCAAAAAGTAGCCTAGTAACTGAACTAAATCGAAATGAGGCAGGCTCATACTCACCTCTCTCTCTCCCCCTCCCCCTCTCTCACTCCAGTGTCAAGTCCTGCTTCCAGAACATGGATATCTGTAAGCGTCGTGTGGGCATGTACGACACGGTCAACCAGAGCAAGACCCCCTTCATCACCCACGTGGCCCCCAACACCTCTACCAACCTCACCATGACCTTCAACAACCAGCTCAACACTGTGCACAGCCAGGTACCTACTGTGCACAGTGTTGATGATTTTACTTCACATACTCCTCACAATTCATACAACCTCAGCTACTGTCGGTGGTGACCAGCACTATCCATAACCAGGACATGTAGCAAGCTAATGCAGTAACGAAGCATATGCACTACTACCCGTGTGCAATACACGCTCCAAACAATGTGTCATTAGGACGTCCCCGGGATGTAACGAAATGGTCTGTTAAAGTCGTCAGGACATTGTGTCATGGTCCCCTGGGGGTTTCGTCGAGTTCCCGGCTGGTCCCGGGGACGTCCCAGAGGACATTCTTTGAGACGTTCTGTCGTGGCCCCCTGGAGGTTTTGTCTAGTCCCCAGTTTGTCCCTGCAAGATTGACTTTATCAAAACATTAGGAAATGTAGCCTGCGAAATTCTTTCTATGATAAACATTAGAAATTTGATGGCCATGCATTATTTTTGCAAAAAAGCACCTTGTAAGCTAATTTAATTATGTGTGGCTGCTAGCCAAATAGCGTTACACTTTTCTGATTAAAATGAAGCTATTTTTGACTAATGTTTTCTACTGAAGCAAGAAAGAACACGGTTGACTTTCAATTAAAAAACGCAGGTGGAATGGTCCTGAGAACGTCCTAATAAGGTCCTCACATGGTCCTCAGTGACGTCCTGGGAGCTTACAGGGAAGTAGACAAAGGTCCTCCAGAGAACTTTCCCTTGGGACTATCACACAATGTTCTTAGAACGTTGCGTCAAAACTTAAGGGACCTAATGGGAATGTCACCTAATATCCGCAGGAAGTCCCGTTTGCTGGGCAACCATTGGCTTGGTTCATGTGTTTTTTCAGGCTAACACTTTACACAGCACAGTACGCCCAATCAGCCCACATCTCTTTATTTGAAGGCAATGCATTGACCATTTGCAAGAAAACACTCCCTATAGTAGAACACTCAAGGAGCATATTAAGGCCAAGACAGCCAAGCTAGGTGTCTGTCTGTGCCTCAGGCTCATTGGGGACTGTCACAAACTGCTGAAGAGATACATGACAAACTTACACTTCCTGCTTGGCTTGCAGTTTAGCGCTTTTCAGGCCTTCAAAATCCCACCAGCGGGCTTCCTTCTCTCCTCCTCCTGTTTCTCTTCCTTTTGCCTTTTGAGCTTCAGCATGTAGGGCTTTGTGGGGTGTATGTGACTCTATACTGCTGACTTTTTGCTTCTGCTGGAATCATGAAATGGCTGCATACTTACATTTTTCAGATTGTGCTGAATTAGATTTGCAGCTCTCGTTTTTTTCTGGCAAACAGTGTTCTTTATCACTAAACATATTGACAGGCACAGAACCCACTCTGTGCAGGTCGAGGTAAAACCTAGACTGCGCTGTAATAAATAGCTTAACGCTAATTTTTCTACTTCGCCATCAGAGCAACTTGGTTCTGTGTGGTATGAGCAGCGCTAAGTAAGTGATTTATTTAGCAGGAAAACATTGAAATGTCTTTGAGTTTTTTATTTGCAGGCTCTCTCTGTGTTGTGTATGATGAATGCCACACTTGCATATTGATTAACTTCTCTCCCCTGGTGCTCATCGAGCTTGCTAAAATGTGCAAAATGAAAAATGAATGTGCCGTCTCTGAATTTTCAACCACTCAGGCTTAATGAAAAGACGCTAATTAATCCGGGTGTTGTCGAACAAATAGTATTTGAGTTAAGACCTGAGCGCACTGGGTGTCTTTAAAAACATTTGTTCCTATCAAAGCTATCTTTAAGCCTTACTTAGGCTTCATTGATGATCTCCCCATGTCCAAGGTCGCATTGATTAGGCACCAAACAGAAGAAAACAGACTAAAACAGGGAGGGACTACCTGAACTTGTCTATTAAGAACCCTCTTTTTTGTTGTCCGTTGCAAACCGTTTTGTTACGGTATGCCCTAATGAATACGACCCAGGTTTACAGCAGTTCACGCAATTAGCAAGTGCCTGACATCTTTTGAAATATGTCTGCTCAAGGATAAAGATGTGGAGTCAAGATAGTGAAGCCGAGAGACAAAATGTCAGTTTGCCCAGCAACTACTCTGCTCATTATTAGACTTTGGCAACATTTGCATTTTAAGAGCATTGCATAAGACTCGATTCTGTCACTTAGGAATCCAGTTGGCTCTTTCAATGTTGACCCTTCACAGAGATAATTGCGTGTCTTGAGTACTGGGTCCAGGATTATTTGGATCCGTTGAGACATATTGTTGTGTAGCCAGAGGGAGGACAAAGACACTGGGAGGAGAAAGGATTTGTCTTTTTGTCTCGTCTCTATATCACAGTCTCCTCTAACCTGGGTTTTATTCATTAGGCTCACTGTAGCAAAATGTAGCAAAACGTTTTGCAACGGAAAACAAATACAAGTGCTTCTTATTGGACCAGCTCAGGTAGTCCCTCTTTGTTTCAGTCCAGTTTCATCTGTTTGGTGCCTTATGAATATAACCCAGATCAGTGTTTCTGTTTGGTTCCTATAGTGCTTCATTGAAGCCTCTGAGTGTGTACATGTATGTGGATATTTAGTTGTGTACACAATACATTGAGAGAATCTCCATTGACGTGCATACTAGTGGCAGCTCTAACAGTATGTGTGTATGTACATGTACAGTATGGACTAATAATCCTCTGTGGCTCAATGTATTGTTTATGTACAGTAATTATAGCACTATCAAATACTAGGTTGGTGATGGAAGGGATTTGTCACATTGATTCTCTCTTTCCATCACATACTCTATTTCTCTCTTTCTCTAGGTTCTCTCACTCTTTTCACTGAAATGCAACATGTACAGTACATTAAAGCTGATGGACACAGGCTGAGAAATATCACACTGATATTTATAATATTCAGAGAGATATTACAATGCCCTAATTTTGCCCTCTGTTTGAATGTATCACTAATGTACCATTAAGACATCTAACACATAATAAATAAATGACAATGATATTTTATGTCGCGATGAGTTATGATAGTATCCCCCCCCCAGCAACCCACCAACCTTCAGAACCTTTTGAGCTTACCACCACCACCCAGCATTTCCTCATGGCTTTTTGTTTTCGATCCCATTCTTACTTTAGGCCACCAACCTGGCTCCCTCCACCACCAGTGCCACCCTTTCCCTTGCCAACCCCGAAGTCTCCATACTAAACTACCCATCTGCACTCTACCAGCCGTCCGCAGCCTCCATGGCTGCCGTGGCCCAAAGGAGCATGCCCCTGCAGCCCGGGGCCCCTCAACTCTGTCCTGCCCGGCCTGACCCCTTCCAGCAGGCCCTCATCGTCTGTCCACCAGGCTTCCAAGGTAAGAGAATAAACCAACACAGTGTATGCTGTGTAAAAAGGCCACAGGTCTAGGATCAGCTTCCTCTATCCCTGAGCTTAACCTTAAGCATTGGTCCTAGATCAGTGGTTAGGTGTCTGTAACAATGGATTGTTTGCCGCCATCTTGGAACAGGTTTACTTTGAAAAAGCATCAGAAAGATAAAAGATTGCAACAGGATTACCTGTATACATAAATGCTAAATGAGTGAATTAAAATAGCCTCTATAAGCCTTTATATAGCAAACAGTGCTTGACTTGGGAAGGAGCTCACTGGTACTGAGTACCGGCACCTCAAATGTTCTACTGCTTGAGCTCCTATTCATCTTATAGAATATTAGCTCAAAAGTAAATATAAACAGTACCGGCACCCAAAATGAGTAACGGCACCTATTTCAAACACTGCCTGTCAAAGGCTCAGTCAGTTTCAGTAGACTAAATCAGGACCAGGGAGTTTTGTTTTTCTCCTGAAGAGAGAAGGGCTTATCAAGCTGTGAGCAGGCACTGCACACCACTGGCTGTGTAGAGTTTTTGTTCTGTAACTTCCACTGACCCCCCCCCAAGGCCACGGCAGTCTTCATGTTGAAGAGATATGCTGTGATACATTTATGAGCTAATTAGTCATTTAAAAATGCATTTATCTATGATTGATGCTTTTGAACCACCGCTCTGGTCTAACCTCTGTTTATGAGGTTAATACTGAAAGAAACATTCTTTTTTGGGAGGGGGGGTTCCTGTGGAATGGCGGATAAGAATTTCCATTTCCTGTTTGCTCCACTCAACCAAGGGTTATATAGATATAATTGATGTTGTCATTACTAACTTAATGTTTTCAAGATGAATCCGTAATTGAGTACAGTATCACTAAAAAACTGTTTTGAAATGAATATTTTTTCTTGAACAATTTTGCCATCATTGTTTCTTCCAGGGTGCAGGCCTTTTTGTGTGACACATAGAGTATTGTTGTTGTTGTTGACCTCATCTATGTTGTTGTGTGTCCTCAGGGCTGCAGGCTTCCCCGTCCAAGCACACAGGCTACTCTGTGCGGATGGAGAATGCCGTTCCTATAGTGACGCAGGCCCCCGGCGCTCAGCCGCTGCAGATCCAGACAGGCCTGTTGACACAGGTAGGGAGTAGTGACGTGGCCGTCGTCGTGGAGATCAGGGGGCCCACATATAGTCCCTTAATTGCATCTCTGAACTCATAATGATAGCTCATCTTTGTTCCCCTGCAGTGCACAATACCCTGAACCTATTCTATTTACTGGGAGACATGAATGTCTCCCTAAACACACATATGGCTAAAAGGGTCTTTTGTATGCTTTTGTTGATGAAAGCTACTTTGGAAATGTCAGGCCGTACCTCTGTGTCCTTTACCTACATCAGTGTAACAGGCTAGCCTTTGATCAAGGCAGGGAGTCAGTCTGTGTGTTCTTGTGATCCTTCTGCCCCTGCTGGTAGCTGCTTTGCCTGAGTGAGTTAAACCCTGTTTCTAGTGTCCTCCCACCCTCCCTTTCTCCTGGAGGAAGAGGCTGCCATGGTTTGATGAACAAGAGGGAGAATTTGTTTGTTCGCGTTCAGAGTTCTCACTAAAATCCTTAGCAGTGGAGCTGTAGTAGGTTTACCAGCTAATGTACAGTCGTTTGAAAGAACATACATACCCATGCATTATTCCTACAATAGACTATAAAGTCGTAAAGTGGAGCAGTAGGCCACCTCCCCCTCTGGTTTCTGGAAATTTCCATAAGCGCTTTAAAGTCCTAGGAGTAAGAAGGGTTCCCTTATCTCTTGTTAATCATGCAGTAGCCAACTAGCGAGGCTCTCTGTGCTATGTAGAAGACTAATCTGTCAGATTCCAAATGATGATTAGCTTTAGGGCTGCTTCCAAGTCAGGCACTCTGGAATTATAGGCCTCAGAAGAGAGGGACAGATTAGGAAACGCTTGAGGGTTTTGAGGGGTTCGCTCAACTCCAAAAGGCTACAAAGGTCACCCTATACCCTATAGCATTAACTTAATTTATAGCATTCATTCAGAAAGACTGCCTCAAAAGAAGCTTTCATACAATATTTCTACAGTATATTCAATTCTACAGTACAAAGCATGCCGTTTGTACAGATCAGTAGCACATCCAATACGTGGAAGTACTGGATCTAAATCCCTCATTCCCTTTGCTCTGGGAGGTCTCTAGTGGGTGTGGGTGGGTTTAGCCTTCAGGCCTTTCTGCAGCCACAGCCCACCCTCGGCCCAGGTCGGGCTCAATCTCTCTGGGTGTCTGTAGAGCAGAGCTGAGGCTGGGTGGTGGAGCTGTGAAGGAGGGCCCCAGGCAGGCAGCCAGGCAGGACCTTTATCTGGATCAGGAATGCAGAAAATTTGGAAACAATTGGGGAGTGAGAGCCAGGGCTTTCAGGGCCCTGAGGTGACAAAGGTTTTTTTCCTCGGGGAGAAGAGGTTGTTGTTGGGAGGCGGGGAACTAGCTAGCACCGCTGCTACTGGGGCGATGGGCCTGGGAAGAAAAGAAAAGGGCCTCTTAACCGGGTTAGGGGCAGACAGGCCGATTACACAACACAGACGCCCGGCGAGAGAGGAATGCATACTGCCAGGAATGGAGTGAGCAGGATGGATGAAGAGATAGAGGGGTGGAGAGAAGGCGATGGAAGTATTAGTGGCTCTTAATGGGTTCTGGCATGTTGATAAAAGGACTTGAGATGTGAATTTAACCATGGGATATGTAAAGGGGGTCTGCAAGTGGCTTAGGTTGTCTTCTATTGGCCGGGTTTTCGTGCTTTTCCATTGGCTGCTGTGCCTGTGTCCTTTATCCATCCACAGCCTGGTCATGTTTTGTTGACCTAAAGATGCCTCTCTCCCCCTTCACCCATGGACTGTTTTTGTTTGAAGTTAATCATCTCTCCCAACGTACCTCAGACAAAACAATTCCACTCCCACAAGCTAGCGGTCATACGCTGTTCAACCTCACAATCATTTTTTAACAGTAGAGTTGAACAGTTACATTGTGCCAAGAAATGCGGACGACACCCGAAGATCAGACCTGGAGATGTATGCTTGGCACTCCGTCTGAGCCCAGCCCAGATGTAGGCTGAAGTATTGAGTGCTTTGTCCTCTGTGCTGTGCTGTGTGCTGCAACACGTACCGATGCTGCCGAGGTAAATAGAATGTGCAAATGCTAATAAAGGAACAATTCATTAGAACCCCACATTAAAGTGCTAATCAATAGAGCTGCATTAAACTATTAGGGCTGCAGACACACACACACACACACACACACACACTCGACTCGTGGCATATTATGCCTGGAAACTCTCTGCGTGTTGCACCAGTAATACAAAAGCAGGTCCTTTCACAGCAACAATGTGAATTTAATTAAAAGCGGAACTGATTTGGATAATGCCAAACACTTCAGCACACACACAGGAACCAGGAGGGGAGAGGCAACACATCTTTATCAAACATCCAAAGTCCTATCTATGCTCTGTTGATGTGTGCTGTCTGCAAGGCCAGAGAATTCAACTGGTTTTGTTTAAACAGCCTGACGCTGGCCAGTTGTTCTGCTTGTATCTGCAAACCTATTGGCTGTTTTGTGTTTTTACAGGGAGTCCTTATCTTTTGTTACACTTTAGCGCATTCAATTATTTTCTCTTGTTTTCCCTGTTGCTTTAATCTCTGGAATTAAAACAATGGGAGATAAAACAACACATTTTTTTAGGATGTGTTCTTCCTACCTAAGACTGATTATAAACTGAGTGTTTAAACTTGGTGGACAAAACTGCTCTAATTACATTGGTAACCAGTTTATAATAGCAATAAGGCACCTCGGGGGTTTGTGATATATGGCCAATATACCACAGCTAAGGGCTGTGTCCAGGCACTACACGTTGCGGCGTGCATAAAAACAGCCTTTAGCCATGGTATATTGACCATATACCACACCCCCTCTGGCCTTATTGCTTAAGTATACCTCACATGGTTGAAGCGCAGGGTTAATTAGAGATATGATAGAATACGATATAGAATGGAAATAGTGTTCTATTTCATTCTGAGGCTGTCCAGAACTCTTCTTATTCTCTTCCTTCCTCTCTCCCCTGTCTTCCCCATCTCTCCCCCTAGCAGGCCTGGCCCAGTGGCACCCAGCAGATACTCCTACCCCCGGCCTGGCAGCAGCTTACCCACACCTCGGTCCAGCACGCCACCGTCATCCCAGACTCCATGATGGCCTCACAGCCCCTGGCTAACTGGAGGTAAAGAACATGCCTCCTCTTTATGTTGCACGCTGTAAATTGTATACTTTTTGGCAATCCAGTGTCTTATAAGCACATGTGGGCTGGGCATCTGATAAGATGCAAGACACTACCATAACAAATCAATTGATCAAAACCTATAAGACCAGAATAGTCATGAAACATTAGATGTGGTCTCACATACCCACAGTATAAGCCTGGCATATCTGTAAGTGAAGCCAAATGACAAAGGTACAGCAGTTTCATTGTAGCCTGCAATCCAATTTTATATCCTCCATTTCACCATGATGAGACAGAGCGTATCGCTTTGGATTCCAGGCTAGTTTCATTGACCAACTGTGTATTAAAGCCTGGTCAACAGCGAAAGTTTGGATGTTTACAAAGTGCAGAGAGGATCAGCACAGCAGTGTCCTGATTGACAGAGGAGCATGGCCTTGTGACAGGCACTCAGAGGGCTGCTATGAATCACAGTCTATAAGTGAACAGCGAGGCTTTTAAAAGAGCACATTTACCTCAGGGAGATGAGATGTATGCACATAAAAGGACATCATCCCAGGCATGGCATGTCACATGGATCACATGTTAGATGGATGGTGCCTGCAGGAAGATAAGCAGGATGCAGGTATATGAGTGTGTTTGTGTGTGTGTGTAATTTAGCAGTGCCGTATAAGGACAGGGTGTTGGCCAGACACGTCTTTCTCTACCCCCCCCCCCCCCCTCTCTCTCTTTCTCTTTCTCTCTCTCTCTTTCTCTCTCTCTCTCTCTCTCCCTCTCTCCCCCCTCTCCCCCCCCCCCCCCCCTCTCTCTCCCCCCCCTCTCCCTTTCCCTCACTCTCGCTCTCTCTCCCCCTCTCACTTTCTCTCTCCTCTCTCTCTCTCTCTCTCTCGCCACCCACAGCTCCATTATCCTCACAAAGATGATTGTGAAAGTGTCACACTTCTCTGCAGCGCTATCCCTCTACAGCTTCTGGTGTCAGCTCCAAATGCCCTCCCCTCTCTTCCGCTCTCTTTTTTCCCCTCTGTCTCATGCGGTGACTGCTGCCACCCACAGGCTCCTCTGGGAAATACACATGCTTTGTTTAAACTCTAGTCCCTCAAATGAAGCAGTATGTGCGTATGTGCTGTTATAGATATGTGCTTAGAGATTAAAATCGTCAAGTTCTCCATGACAGTGTTTAAACTTAAACACATAAAACACAGGTTCAGAGTAGTGATGAGACATATGTTGTGTTTCAGGAATTCTCACCAGCACAGCGGCCATTACAATCCCATCATGCAACAGCCGGCGCTGCTGACTGGCCACGTCACCCTACCATCCAACCAGAACCAGCCTCTCAATGTGGGCGTGGCCCATGTGATGAGGCAACCGTTGACCAATAACAACAACTCTTCTTCCAAAAAGACCAAGCAGCATCAGATGACTGCCAGGTAAGCACAACTAGGACCTCCAACACAACTAGGACCTCCTACACAACTAGGAACTCCAACCCAACTAGGATCTCCTACACAACTAGGACCTCCAACACAACTAGGACCTCCAACACAACTAGGACCTCCTACACAACTAGGATCTCCTACACAACTAGGATCTCCTACACAACTAGGATCTCCTACACAACTCATTTTCTCAACTAGGATCTCCTACACAACTAGGATCTCTTACACAACTAGGATCTCCTACACAACTAGGATCTCCTACACAACTAGGACCGCCTACACAACTAGGATCTCCTACACAACTCGTTTTCTCAACTAGGACCTCCTACACAACTAGGATCTCCTACACAACTAGGACCTCCTACACAACTAGGATCTCCTACACAACTAGGATCTCCTACACAACTAGGATCTCTTACACAACTAGGATCTCCAACACAACTAGGATCTCCTACACAACTCGTTTTCTCAACTAGGACCTCCTACACAACTAGGATCTTCTACACAACTAGGATCTCTAACACAACTAGGATCTCCTACACAACTAGGATCTTCTACACAAGTAGGATCTCTAACACAACTAGGATCTCCTACACAACTCATTTTCTCAACTAGGGTCTCTTTAGGTCTGAACTCAAAACAGTCAGTGACTGGCCATCACCCACAATTGACTGGTGCTGCTGACTTTCAACCTTCAACCAATCAGAACACAAGGACGCTTTCCCCACACGAAGACGAAAGTGAAACATGCTAATATTCTGCTGACCCTTACCTGGCCAGTGTCTTAAATATTGTTATTATGTCCATACACAGGACCTTTTACATGTGTAAGAAGTATATAGTATGTAGTATGTAGTAGTTGTTAACCTAATAATGGCTCATCCTTCTCTCCTCTCTCTCCTGGCAGGAACGTGTCTGCATACGAGGTGTCCTCCTCCCAGGCGGTACTGTCCCCACAGCGCTCCAAGCGGGTGAAGGAGAACACCCCTCCACGCTGTGCTGTGCTCCAGAACCACGCCCCCTCCTCCAGCTCTGGCTGTGGACCCCCACAGGGTTGCGGAGGGTGGGGAGTGGGTGAAGCAGAGCAGGCTTCCAGCACCACCCAGGACCACCACCAGCACCACAACAGGCCGCGTCAGACCATCATCATCCCTGATACACCCAGCCCCGCTGTCAGTATAATCACCATCAGCAGTGACACAGACGAGGAGGATGATCACAAGCAGAGCAACACCAACCATACCAGGTACAAGTCAGCCATTTTGGGTCAGACATTACACGCATGCAGAGATCTGGGAGCCAGGGTTTAATACAAAACAGGAGGCCATGTTTAGTGTCATTACTGACAGAGTTGGGTTTGATTTCGTTTCAGTTCCAGACAATTCCACCCGGCACAGCCAGAAGTTGACTGGCCACCCCTCAGAGCCTGGTTCCTCTCTAGGTTTCTTCCTAGGTTCTGGCCTTTCTAGAGAGTTTTTCCTAGCCACCGGGCTTCTACATCTGCGTTTCTCGCTATTTGTGGTTTCTGTTTAGCACTTTGTGACATCTGCTGATGTAAAAAGGGCTTTATTAATATGTTTGATTGATTGAATTCTGTAATAAGATTGGACATGATTGGCATAAGGGCATTTATCAGTGAATTGATCTGAATTATGGAATCTGAATTATGGAATCGACACAAACATTGGTCAGTAGGTTAGTAGGCTGATGAGTACTATATGTAGCATTAAATAGAGTGCATCCTCCTCCTTGCAGCTTGTCCAAGCATAGGAAGAACGTCATCAGCTGTGTGACGGTACATGACTCCCCCGACTCGGACCTGTCCAGTAACAACAGTCCCTATGCCGTAGAGTCCAGGCTGGCCAACAACAACGGCTACCATGACTCCAAGACCACCTTGCTGGACAACTACAGCAATGGCAACAACCCCCGCACCATCATCATCCCCCCTCTGAAGAGCCAGTCCAGCGAGGTGCTGAGCGAGTGTGAGCGCCTGATGCCAGGTATCTACACAGATATCTACACAGGTACCTACACAGATCCGCACACCCATGTAGACAAGGAGGGATGGTCGATACTCATCTAGAGTATATGAAATACTATATACTGTAGAGATAGCTTTTTATTTGAGTTGAATATGGTCATTATTATCATTGTCGGTACTCCAGTTTACCCATTCGCTAAGTCCCGCCCCATTGGTTACTGTTGCTACCTTGGTCAACAATTGGGTGTTTTGTGTTTGTATACTGTACTTGTGTTATTTTCTTGACCTGGATTGACCTCTTTACCTTGTCCCATTTACACTTCAGATGCAATGAATCATCAGAATTCAGCGTATAAGTTCAAAACCTCCAACGGCGTGGGCATGATGTCTGGCAACAACCACCTTTCGGGGGGTATGGCTTACCGACAGCAGCGCTCGGGACAACACCCCTTCCAGCAGCAGCAGCCTCTCAATCTCAGCCAGGTATGGAGAGAGAGCCAAGTAAGAACCCATCTAAATGACCTTGTATCATTTACTGTGTGGAAAGTTTGTCTCTGACAGACTAGAATTTGGATTGCACTGACTCCATCCTCGTGTCTCTCCCTCTCAAGGCCCAGCAGCACATGGTAGCTGAGAGGAACGGAGGCCACCGGCGCCAGCAGGCTTACATCACCCCAACCATCGCAGCCCAGGCCCCCTACTCCTTCCAGCACCACAACAGCCCCTCTCACACTGCCAACGTGCACACCCACCTGGCTGCCACCCACCTGTCTGCCACCCACCTGGCTGCCACCCACCTGCCCGGCCAGCCTCACCTCTACACCTACACCGCCGCGCCCGTCGCCCTGGGCTCCACAGGCACCGTGGCCCACCTGGTGGCAACTCAGGGCTCGGCCCGCCACACGGTCCAACACGCCACATACCACACACCGGGCATCGTCCACCAGGTGCCTGTCAGCATGGGGCACGGTGTGCTGCCCTCGCCCACCCTCCACCACAGCCAGTACCAGGCCCAGTTTACCCACCAGACGTACATCAGCGCCTCGCCTGCCTCCACTGTCTACACTGGATACCCACTGAGCCCCACCAAGGTGAACCAGTACCCTTACCTCTAGAGCCAAGCCAACACACTGGAGACCCAGAACCCCCCCTCCCCCCCAACCCCAACCCCAGCACTACTGATGCTGCTCACCCCATGTCCTCCCTCCCTATCCCTACTCCACGGACAGAGAGATAGAGAGACATGCATTCTTTATGAAACTGTCACGTTTAACTTGAAGATATAACGACAGAGAGGAAAAGGGAAATACACCGCCCCTTTAAGGGTAAGGAGGTGTGAATTTTTTTCTCCAAAAGGGCCAGTTTTGCTTTGTTTTCTCTCTTGGTTTTATTTTATTTTTCTCATTCTTTTACAGCAAGGTCTTCGTGACAGGCGTTTGAGAGAGATGGAGGGTTTCTGTTCTTCTAACACGGCTTTTTGTTTTGTCTTCTCCTCTTGAATTGGGGGTCCCTCTCTGGATGTTGGAATTCCCAATGTGAGAATTCCCATGAGGATTTGGGAATGAAGGTGAAATACGGAAACCTGCTGCTCTTCAAAGAATAAAAAAAATAACGATGGCCTTGAACTGTCTTAAACATTTCCAAATCATTCAAGGTGTGGGAGAGAGAACGAAGCACCCTCCTTCTCCAACAGACAACCGGAGTCAGGAATCTTCTGGAAATATAACCAACGAAAGACAAAAAAAACATTAAATGTATTTATAGCTATTTTCCCTTCGATTTTTCGTTCTCACCTTTTTGAGGAGACTTATGTTATAGGTATAGGAGTCTTAGCCGGGCCCTGTTTTTAGAATGTAGCAGTCTGCACCCAGATTCTTTTATCAAGAGCTTTTTCTGATACCAATAGAATTGATTTGTTTCTCTTTTTTCCAATGTGATTGCACAAAGTGGTTATAATAACATAGGCATGTACAACGTGATTATCTGTGTGTGCGTGTGCTACTGTCAGCCATGTGTGTGTAGTCCACCTCCTCTTGCACCTTTGTGCTATAATTCTCTGAATCCTCCGCAGTCTTAGGTTTGACCATTGTTCCCTTGTAGTGCCTTACAGATATAACGACACAGTTTATGTCGCTGAAACCTTGAGAACCAACAGACTAGCTGGAACTGGTTCCTTGGTTTGACATGTTATTGTCGGGGCAGTTTTGATTTCTCTTCCAGGTGTAGGCTTAGCCCCTAGCTCTGTTTCCTATCCTTATGACAGTATACTACAGAGTTCAGAGGTCAGAGTTCATATTTGCCTGACCTTTGGCTTTTTTGTTAAGTGTGCATGAGTTTAACTTGCTTAGGGTACTGAACCAAAGTTGTTAGATCAATCCTCGTTACGTTGTGTGCTGGATATTAATGTTCATATGGGTACAGTACAAGCCTTTCTCACCGTGATATCCATACATACGATGGCTTAGGTTTGAGATGTCTTACTTTGTTTTTACATCACACGAGGAATTGGTTCAGAGGAATGATAGAACAGAGAAGTATTAGCACAAGGATCCATTTTGGGGCAATGGAAAATGCAGAAATACAAGAATGTGACTGTCAAAAACATGTATGTGATGAGTTCAACATAGGGCGAGGGTGACAGAGTCCAGAGTTCGACAAAAAAATAGCAAAGGCCTGATGGGAAGTTGTGGTTGCTATGGCTGAGATCCCGAGAAGGCCAGTGAGAGAGAGTCTGGTTGGTTGCAGTGGGGAAGCAGAGTATTGAGGGCTGGTGAGAGGGGTTGCTGGGTAGGAGTCAGACCTGGACTCAAATCATATTTGAAATCTTTCAAATACTTTGAACATTTGTTTTCGCCTGCCTGGATTGCCAGATGGGCTATGTTTGCAGTTTAGCAAGTATTACTTCCATTGCGCCAGGCAAACTCAGGCAAGCCCAGCTAAAGTGTTTGACATGATTTCTAATAGTATTTAAACCCAGATCTGAGTAAGTGAGGGGCTACTAGAAAGATTTGGGTTGGGATGGGTAGGAACTGAGGATGGCAGAGTGGTAGTGTGGCATTCCTCATGTTAATTGGACTAAAAGAATTAGCATGTTGGCACTGAGCAGGTTGGTAGGAACAGTGGGTAGGAGTTACATTGGCTACATGGATGCACACCTAACTCTGATACAAGTTGTTGTGTTGTTGTTGTCTTGCAAAGAGAAATGGAAGTGATTTAGTCTTTTCTGCTCTGAGGGTTGTGTAGCACCTCTCAGCAGAGAGCGAGAGACTGGAACGGAACAGAAATTCTACAGTGTACACCTGGAAGGTCTTCCTATGAAATGGGCTTAATTTGTTAACACTATCTCTGTTTTGTCTTTGGAATGTGGTCACAGACACCTCACCACCAGAAAGGGATACCAGATATGTAGTAAGAGAACTGATTGGCCTATTGCTTCTATGTGTTTGCTACTTAATTTAACATCCGTTTCATTTGTCTTAGCCAATGATATATGAATAATCTCTCTGTTATATGTTATACTGTCCTCATTAAGTGGGCACATCAGAACTGCTTGTGGTTTTAGGAAGAGCCTTCCCCCTTATCCCTTCATATCATGCCATAGTACTTGCATTTCAAGTGATTGTTTTATTTGTATGTTACTATTGAACTTTTGAAATGGCTGTAGGTACAGTATATATTGTGTTATTTTACAGATAGTTGCAATCAAGTGTTTTGATGATTTGTTATTCGGCTCATTTCTATTTTGATTTGTAACTGAGAGTTGCTGTACGTTGATGCTAAGTATTCCTAGGAGGGTGTGTATACCTGTGTAAAGTGTTCAGGCACCGTTGACAATAATAAGGTTGTGAAGTTGATGATGATCCATTGGGGCCCTTATAGGTACTGTAGGTAATTTAGGCTTGAGTGGGTCAGACCCAGGTTTGCTCCTCAAACCAAGCCTAAAACAACAGCATCTTGGTACTTCACCAATATGCCACCGCGCTCCCTCCAACCGGCTCCACCATGCAAGCCTTGGGTTCCTGGCAGTCAGAGATGTGGTGTAGAGATACCGTGCCGTAGGTATACATTGCTGGTTGCATCATTTTCTTTCTGTTCTGTGTTGTACCTTTGTTTGTATGTTTTTGTTCCTTTCCATAAGGCCTGTGGGCCTAAGCACACCCATAAGAGAGATGCTTTTCCACGCGTGAGTTTGGCGCCTCCATAAAGGGGTAGACTACTGAAACATTCCACTGCAGAGAGAATCCGACATCCATACTGCACACCCAACAGCCCCTATAGCTCTCTGATCACTTGTCATTTGGGGACGTTTCTTTTTTCCCACCAAAGAAATTCGACACGTTGATGATGTACAGTACAAACACAAACAATCCCCAATGTGGTCTGGCAATAACGTCTGCATTAAAGGTACATGTTTAGACCAGAAGTTATTGCCAGACCACATTGGGGATTGTTTGTGTTTGTACTGTACATCATCAACATGTTGAATTTCTTTGGTGGGAAAAACAAAAGTCCACAAATGACAAGTGAGATGTGCGCACATATAGTACTGTAGAAATACATACAGTATGTGCACAACACACACATATGAGTGATTAGAGTTGCCACAATATCTGCTTATGGTTGAGCTATTTTGAAGGAGTTTACTGTCAATTGCAGTCCACCATTCTCAAACATCTATGATTTGAACCATGTATTATTTGATATCTGTCACTTGTTTCCCCCTAAATGTAAAAATGGAATTCTTCAAATTGTTTTATATAAGTGTTTTTTTACGTTGTTAAAGTTGTATTTTAGCTTTATTAATGTTGTAAGCAAATGATTTTTTTTAAACAAAAACATGTTATAAGTTAGTGTGCCATGGAATGACCTATAGAGTGAAATGAATAAAAAAAATTTTTATCAATAATACCTTTAAAATAATGGTCACGAGCACAACATGAATGTAATATGTGACCTGCTTCATCTGAAATGCTTTAAATATTTCTGCTTGAGTGACCATTAGTTAAAGTAAAGATTTGATTTCTACATTATTTGTTGCCATGCAAGATGCAATAAGTCTGTGATTCCAGCAAAAACAACTTGTCAGCATAAATTCATTTGAAAAAGTCAACATTTTTATTCCGATATGGGGTTTTCAAATATGATATATTCGATTTCATTCTATTTTTTTTCTCCATGTATAATCAAAATTTAGCAAATTACGAGAAGCCCTTTGAATCTTACGCTCAATTTTCTTTCAACGTACTTGCTATATTTTGAATGAGAACATGTATTTGAATGTGTAAAATATGTTAGTATCGTACTACTTTGTTTAACATGCGTTATGTGTTTTTATTAAGGAAAATATTAATCAGAAATGCGAGCATCAACATAGATCCAGTGACCTTACAATTACCAAAATGTGCTTCTTTAGAGTGTCAAGAAATTCTTGTGGTAATGAAGTTGCTTTACTTTGAAACATTGTCTCTCCCCTGCTACTGTAGCCATTTCAATGTTAGAATACTGCCTTCCAAATAACTGAACGATATCATCAGATCTTTAAGATGTGGTTTCAATGAAAGAGAGCTGTGTAAAGCGGCCTCTTTGTGAAGCCTGGTATTTTTACAGCTTTGTTCTTGAAATACTCTCGCTACACAAGAAGCGCTCAGCTTCCAACTTTTCCCACAGTGTGTTTGCGAGTACTCTTCCTAGGAGTTTTGTTTGAAGTTATTGCGAAACATTCCTGAAGGCATGGCACACATTTCCAGTTAGTCCTCTCAGGCCAAACCCATCTGAAGTGACTGGAATCATTTTAACACCTTACTAGACAAGAATAATAATCTTACACCCACTACACTCCTTTGAACCGTTTTGCAATCATTTCATTGGAGCTTTGCATAGCACATTCTCCCAAAGAAGCAGGGAGGTGGGAAAAATACTTATTTTAGGATGATTTAGGTTATATACATGATAGAAACTCCATAAACCAGTAACAACACATTCTTAAAGCCCTTCTGTATGAGAGTTGGTCTGTTTGTGTGTTTGTCAAGGGAATCACCTCCTTCATTGTTTTTTTCTTGGTGATTCAGGCTGAATTGGTTAAGGGTTTGATGCTGATGGAATAGATCAAGTGTTGTCATTTGGCCAGTTTTTGTACACATGTACTTGAGAACCAAAATGTATTTTATGATTTTTTTTTTCTTCTCAACTCTTGCTAAAGACATGTTAGAGGTCTCTTTTTTGATTATGGACTAACAGTTTGAAACAATTTGATTTGGAACGTTTATTCTTTAGCTAGTTCTTTCCAGCTCAAATTGTAAATAAGCATTGTAGTAAAGTCCTTCAGAGGATGGGTTCTTGCCTAATGAATTCCCATAGATAAAGCCCAACACGAACCTTATTTCTCCACAGTTGACAGCGGTACAAGAGATGAGACGTAGCAGTAAAGCGCTGTAACTGTCATACTGTAGCCATTTTGCAGTCATCTTGATCATGATTTCGATTTTGTACTTGCACACAGCATTCACAATGAAATGGGTAAAAATCGTCATTTTTCCTACAAAGTCTCAAAACCTAAAAAGCATCAAACCCTGACCCCGTTGTGTGTCCATTGCTATATGGTTTGTTAATGATGTTCAAATCTCATAAGTTGTCGTTCAGGCTATTGTGTGCTGCAGTATTTCCTAGTATACTTCTTTGTTAATTGTCTCTCATTTACGTTTATCAGGGATTTTTTGAGAAGTGTTTGTTGACTCCTTGTTTCAATCTGTTCATGTATCGTTATATCTACCCTGTTCCTTAGACTAATATTACTGAGTATGTTATGAGAATGGATATTTTACTGGCTTTATAGAATGTTTAAATATAATAATGAGAATAAGAAGAATGATTCATTAAACTCCTAACAAGTTGAGTAATTGGCTATTAAGCGCTTGTGTTACCATTTAAGATGTTGTGTGCTTCTCTTAATCATTTTCGTTGTAGAAAAATTGAGTGAATTTATAATAGGCTTCGAAAAACTAATGATAGCATTGTACATTTACAGGAGGATTTTAACCGACAACTTTGTCATAGAAAAAAAAGTGATTTAAATTGTCCTCTTTACTAACTGTAGGGTGAAAAGGGGCTGGCGTTGTGGTGAACTATGTTCTAGCTTGTTATTCACTGTCACTTTTGATCATTTCTTCGGTCTCCGAGGTGAATCGAGTTATTCATGAGAATTTGTATGCTCACATATGCATATTGTATATGTGTAGAAATGTAATCACACTTTGTCTTGGATTTACATTAAACTGTTAAGTCACGGCACCAGTCTCCTGTGTCATAGCAGTATCATTCTTTTTTAATCTGGTGTGTGTGGGTGTGTGTGTGTGTGTGGGGGGGTGGGGGGGGGTTGTGATAAAATGTAATGCAATAGCAGATAGAAATACAGTTTATCAACGTGGCAAATTGATGGATGGTTTTGACAGACAAAAGGATGTGCACCTGAAGAAACCTGAAAGACACCGCACTGAAGGTGAAGTCCAGTTAGTTGATGGTTGATGTTTCACTGCAATTGGAGTCAAATACATGAATGAATCACTCATTTCATCTGTTGATCTGTTTTATGCCAAATTACTCTTGTATTTTTTGTTGTGGGTACAATCAACTTTACCCTATAAACTCTATAACCCTAGAAAATATTTAACTAGCTCTGTAGATGGATTCAGTATCAGAGGTACAGTCAACCAGACTGAGCTCAGTTGCAAATCAACCATTGATGTAAATGTTCTACTGAACATTTTATGCCACTAGATGGCAACGATTAACCATATTTTATTGTTGTGCTACTTCATTATGGTCAAATCAGTTTTTTCCTCTATTTGCATATTTAACTCAAAGTGTTTAATAGTCTTGTCTATATTTGTTGACATGCGCTGTTTCTTATAAAATCACAATATCCCAGCCTATAAGTGGTCTGTCTATTGATTTTGCTCACAAATATTCGAGGTAGGGAAAATAATGTATTGTATACACAGTAATTTGAGTAATTTAGCAGACGTCCTTACCTTCCCTGACAATGCTTTAAGGAAAATAAAAGGTCAACATTTTCTGTATGATGTAGTTCAGAATTGATCCTTCAGTCTGTGTCTGTCTGCCCATTTAATTTGATCCCATGCAGATCGCTCAAGGGCTTGGGTGCGTCGCGACGTTGCCGTGAAACCACAGACGCCGACAGAGATGGACAACCCAACAGGACCACTGAATTGGACAACCGAATGACCTATTTGAAGGACTGCCCCTGCAGCCAATGGCCGTGGGACCTGACAAAATAGACATCGAATATGGGTTCAGGGGGAGGAGTTATTGCAATCCTCATGACGAGTGGTCACTGTGAGAGCTAGAGATGTCTGAAAGAAAACGGGAAGGGAAATTATATTTTTCCTTGATCTTTAACTAACTTGCTAGCTATTCCAAGTGGTATTTAGATAGCTATTCCGGTTTCATGTTATTGTTTTTATGGGTATGAAAACGTCCAGACAAAGAGAAACAGAACGTGAAGCTCCGTTTTGGTAAGAGGATGTGTGCTCTGCTATGTCAGTGATTGGGACGTAGTAAATGCATGGGATAGATGGGCACAGGATTCCGGTTATCTATTTTAACACCGAGCCCTACCAAGCTAGCTAGCTAAACTGTTTTAAACATGTCCATGGTTTGTTTCAGTTGTTGAATATTGACTCACGATTGTTAATGAGAAAAACAAAGTATAACTTGTTTTATTTAATCATAAGATATTTCAAGTGGTATTTAGGAAACTGATCGGGATAGGACGGAGGATAAGGAGACAACCTCATGACGAGACAGCCAGCCAGGCAGCAGGCTAGCTAGCTAACGTTAGTAGTGAACGAGAATAATATCCCATTGAGACCCGTTAGGCATAGCCGAGGGAAGTAGTTTGTGGGTGGGGGTGCAGCGATTTTGACTGGGAGAGCAGGAGGGGGAAAATCCTGTAGTCTATATCAGTCTGCTAATACAGGACTAGTATAGGCCCAGTGCACTACTTTTGTGACATTTTTCTTCATGGTAATGGAAAGTCAACAGGTACCCTAGATGACCAGCCTATGTACACAAAAGTACATTGACATTAAGTGGTTTGTAAGAAGGGTGAATTAATACTGCACACAAAAAAAGTGATGTTCCATGTTATTTGGTCAAGAAAAATATTTAATTCGATGTGGATGTTTTGTGTCTTTGCCCATAAATTTGCCCATTTTGATGGACAGGGTTTTGTTCTTTCTGGATTCTATTAGAATGACAAATCACAGAGAAGGGGACAAGGGCAACAACTCTTACAATTCCAGCTGATGAATCCAAGCAACTGAAATAGTAAATAAGAAGAATATTAGTATTTACTAGTGCTACCAGTCAGACACACATATTCACAATTGTTATGTTACATTGTAACTGGTTTTGGCACGTGCAGGTAAATTCCCCCGCACTTTGCAATTTACTGTAGCTAATCCCTATTTTGCATTTACATCACCTTTGCCAAGTGCCTGGCCTGTTATTGCAGATGAGTGTCTTCTTAATAAGTTGCAAGTGCAAGTCCCCAATATAAAAACTTAGCCCAGGAGAGAACAAAGGACATAACCAGGCAGCTGAACTCCCCCCCCCCCCCCCCCCCCCACAGCCAGGGTTGACCTAACTAGCATGCCTGTGTCCAGCCTAGCACACCATCAGGTCAGGGTCATTAAGATTGAGTGATTTTGAGATAAACAGAACGTTTTAGCCTAATGTGTGTTGTCTTTCCGTATTGTGTGTGTTCATATTTTTTGGCCTGCATATTTATCGCCTATATTCTTTGCTTTGTTATGTCCTCAGATTGGTAGACGGACGGACTTCTGTCTATGCTCGCATAACGTATTGCATTTCTCTGACATGGTCGTTTCTTTTTGCACACAGCTTAATCACCCTTCTGTTACCAAAAGCAGATCATATGGAAGAAGGGGCACATTGAAGGAACTCACACAAGCAAGACCTGCATTCTCAAGTTTGCAGTATATACTGGGATGATTATTCTCTTCATAAGTGGATAAAATGCCCTGACTTCCATGCAATGGAGGGTTTAAGCTTCTCTATGGGTTCAGTGGTGATTCCCAAGACCTTGCTGCGCATTCAATGCTTTGGTGCAGCGGTCCTGGGGCTGATCGTGTTGGTTACGATGATCACAGCAGCTTCACCTGCAGCAGGTAAGCAGGCACACCTCTCACAGACAGCATTTACCACCAGTTTGTACTGCATTGATGTCATGTAACAAACCTATACAGTCATGATGTAACAACCATGGACCAATAAGACATTTCAATGGGTTTTGAAGGTCATATGAGGATGGCAAGTCAATCTTAACTGTAGGGAGCCATCTACTGTGTGTTATTACACACATAGCATGTTACTTTCCATTAGTATGTAAAGTTATATTAATGTTTGATAACTTCACATAGTATGGGCAAGTAGCCTATGCCTGGTAACAGACAGATGGCAAATCAACAGGCGGGAAATGCTATGGAATACTAAGTGAAAATGTCAGTGTATTAACCCTCAGTTGAATAACCTTTAATTGTATTTGCCATATTGACAATAGCCTATTCACAGTTGGTGAAATATCACATTACATTGCATTTGGAAATTATTCAGACCCCTTGACTTTTTCAAAATGTTGTTACGTTACAGCCTTATTCTAAAATGAATTAAATCATTTTTTCCCCTTATCAATCTACACACAATACCAAAGCAAAAATGACAATGCAAAAAATAGGTTTTTAGAAATATTTGCAAATTTATTACAAATAAACATGGACCCTTTACTCAATACTTTGTGGAGGCACCTTTGGCAGCGATTACAGCCTCGTGTCTTCTTGGGTATGGCGCTACAAGCTTGGCACACCTGTATTCTTCTCTGCAGGTCCTCTCAAGCTCTGTGAGGTTGATTGGGGAGTGTCGTTGCACAGCTCTTTTCAGGTCCCTCCGGAGATGTTCGATTGAGTTCAAGTCTGGGATCTCGCTGGTTCACTCGAGAACATTGAGAGACTTGTCCAGAAGCCACTGCGTTGTCTTGGCTGTGTGCTTAGGGTCATTGTCCTGTTGGAAGATGAACCTTTGTCCCAGTCTGAGCACTCTGGAGCAAGTTTTCATCAAAGATCTCTCGGGACTTTGCTCCGTTCATCTTTCCCTTGATCCTGACTAGTCTCACAGTTGCTGCCGCTGGAAAACATCCCCACAGCATGATGCTGCCACCACTATGCTTCACCGTAGAGATGGTGCCAGGTTTCCTCCAGATGTGAAGCTTGGCATTCAGGCCAAAGAGTTCAATTTTGGTTTCATCAGACCAGAGAATCTTGTTTCTCATGGTTTGAGAGTCTTTAGGTTCCTTTTGGCAAACTCCAAGCGGGCTGTCGTGCCTTTTACTGAGGAATGGCTTCCGTCTGGCCACTCTACCATAAAGGCCTGATTGGTGGAGTGCTGCAGAGATGATTGTCCTTCTGGAATGTTCTCCCATCTCTACAGAGGAACTCTGGAGCTCTGTCAGAGTGACCATCAGGTTCTTGGTCACCTCCCCGACCAAGGCCCTTCTCCCCCAATTGCTCAGTTTGTCTAGGCAGCCAGCTCTAGGAAGAGTCTTGGTAGTTCCAAACTTCTTCCATTTAAGAATGATGGCGGCCACTGTGTTTTTGGGGACTTTCAATGCTGCATAATTGTTTCGGTACCCTTCCGCAGATCTGTGCCTCGGCACAATCCTGTCTCAGAGCTCTACGGACAATTCCTTCAACCTCATTGTTTGGTTTTTGTTATGACATGCTCTGTCAACTGTGGGACCATATATAGACAGGTGTGTGTCTTTCCAAATCACGTCCAATCAATTTAATTTACCACAGGTGGACTCCAATCAAGTTGTAGAAACATCAAGGATGATCAATGGAAACAGGATGCACCTGAGCTCAATTTCATAGTAAATACTTGTATAAATAGGAATTATATATATTTTTTTAATTGTCATGGGCTACACACAGTAGATTCATGAGGGAAAAAAATAATTTCATCCATTTTAGAATAAGGCTGTAACGTAACAAAATGTGGAAAAAGTAAATGTGTCTGAATACTTTCTGAAAGCACTGAAACAGAAAAGCAATTGTGAACATGGGGACATTGTTCTGATTGTGCTGAGTAACAAGAGGAGTAGGACACGGCCACTTCTGTTTGGAGTCACATTATGGTCTGAATCAGGCAGTTGCATTCTTAAGTGGGTGTCACACACAAGAGTCATTCAGAGATAGATAGTGCACACTCATATTTTAATGGCGCTATTGTCAATGCCTAACAAAAAGAGTGACAGGCATTTTACTGGCCTGTTTGGCTTGACTCACTCTTCTATATTGCCCCCTTTTCATAATTTATCTATATCTAGGCTAATACAATATTGTCACTATTTGTAATTACAGTATTACTATACAGGTATGAGAACATTGAATGATGTCCTTGGCAAAGTAGCCTATTGCCTGATCTTAAAGCTGCAATATGTAACCTTTTGGGCGGCCCAACCAAATGCACATAAAAATGTGTGTTATAGATCTGTCATTCTCATTGAAAGCAAGTCTAAGAAGGGGTAGATATGTTCTATGTACACCATTTCTATGCTTCTCATTCCTAAGTTACATTTTTGTGTCTTTTACTTTCGATTTTGTACACCAGCTGAAAATTCAGCACACTTTTAGAATTCTAGCAACCAGACATTTCTTCATAGTGCATCCTTAAACCTGAATTGGTGCAAACAAAAATTGGGTCATGGGGAATTATATGTCTGTTGAAATGCCTGTCTTTGTGTTTATCTAATGGACCTAGGCAAGTAGCTGTTATTCTTGGCTAATTCTGTCAGATGTAAATATAACAGAATTCCTAGCATTTTCTTTGAAATGAAGAATAATGCATCCCTAATGTGAAAAATAGGGAGTAGGTCTAAGCTATTGGCTCGTAACTGAGCATGCTTTAAAGGCTTACGTTCAGGACTGTCTGTTCACCCATCAGTGTTACTAGACACTAGTCTATGTCAAAGGGTATTGAATTGATCTTTTGAAAGAATATCTCCATTTTTGATATGATAGCCTGCTGTATGATCATGCTTTCTGATGGAACATTGTTACCAACCACAGTCATGTGTTCTATTGAAAGTGTCAGTCCATAAATCAGGAACATCTATAGCACTCAAATGAAGTCCAGCCAACTCCTCCTGAAAGATTTCTCATATTTTAATCTGCACTTCGGTTAACTGGATTTATGCACAATGTACTGTAGTCTACGGCATATCACGCTAGCTTCTACATGAGTTAGGCTATAGCCTAGCAGGAACGAGGGGTTTTGAAGACGCAATGATTGGAGAAGACTGCAGCTAGCACACAACAATCAGAAGTGCGCTTTAAGAAGACTGATTTCGGTAGTTTATATGGTTGTCATATCACTGCTCATAACTTCTGATGTCAAAGCAATGAGGTTATCCTATCCACAATGACTTGATTTGGTGGTGAAACAGTCTGCATCATTCATGCTAACTTGCAGTTTATTTGATATGAAAGAGATGTCATTTCAAGATCAAAATCGTAATGGATTAGTTTTCCCCCCAGGCTTTAACAATGACAGCTCTTCTGAATTCTCTGATCCTATTTTAGGGTTGCTCTGGCTTTGTTGAATGGTTCTATTATTATACCTACTGTGCCATGAAATGTCTACAATGCATTATTGATATTCCATTTAGACCTACTCTTAGTAGCTTGTTCTTGGTCTTGCCTTGATGCTATGATGCGAATAGTCTTTTACTTTATTTAGTGGACTGTATGACAAGTATTTTTTTTGTTGAGTGTTTGCACAGCTTTTCCTGCTAACAAAAAGCTCATTAAGAACCACTACCCTGGAGTTGCTGGAGCTTCTCATTCGTAGTTACGTGGGTTTGTTAAAGTTGGCCTGTGGCATAACTCAGAGGGTTGGATTGGGGTCACTTACCGAAAATAACAGAATCATCGTTATTTTGTCCTATTTTGCTTGTGTGCTCACAATATCAGCAGCAACATCAAGACCGAACCAAGAATAGATAGGCTACTATTTTTGTAACTTGTCAGACCTTGATCAATGTTGGGGCTCAGACAAGTATTTGCTGAGTAGGCCTACCTGCCTATTTAGGAAATTAATTTAGCAGATTTGAACACAGTTCCTCAGTATTTCACTGAATGACAAACCTTTGGCAAACCATTGTCTTCTGATGAGTGATGTGACTCCACCACACTGGATTTAGTGGATCCAGGGGCACCGCCTGCATGGTGGTGTGATTTACATAGTGTGGACAGAGGGCTTGTTTGATGCTGGTACTCCTAATAAAGAGAGGATTCAGAGACGAGGGTTGGCATGGTCCCTTAGTAAAAGCTTGACTTTTAAACCAATTTCCTGTCGTGAGGAGAAAGAGAGAAATTTAAATGGCTGTTTACTCTGGGCTACTTTATAGATCATGTCCTGAGCTCCCCTCCTCTCCATCTATCATGTGCCATGAAAAAGGCTTTTTAAAGAGCTGTCAAAAACTAATGAAACTATGGTAATAGGATTTAATTTGGAATGCCTGAAGGAAGCCTCCCCCCCAGGAAATCAGGAATTATAAAATTGTATTCCTTTTCATTCAGCTCTAATCATGGCCACACTTCCCCGGCCAGTCACAACAACTCACTTATTTTTCAACTGTTTAACTAATAGCAGTTTGAACCATTAAATGGTTTGAACCATTAAACATTAAACAACATAACTGTTCACTGGCAGACAGAGGGGTATCCTATTCCCCCTGCCTCCCATTGTAGTAGTGTTGGACTGGGATGAGAGAGAGAGACTGTAGTGAGAGTGTTGAGGATGGTCCGACGACAATGTTTAGCCTAAAAAAGTTATTGGGGAAAGGGCTAAGAATTGGATGAATCCAAAAGATTCTCAACGTAGCCTACTCAGTAGGGCCCATGTTCACGTGAGCTTTGCCCAGTGCTGGTTATGATCTCCTATTAGTGCTGCCTACTCTTGTTCTGCACAATCAGGCATTTGAATGGCTGTGAAAAGTTCAGTACAGTCAGTAGGCAGCAAGCAGGCATGGCAGGGGCAGCTCATGCCCCCCCCTGTAGAGATGAGCCGCATCCACAGTAGCCTACGTGCACTGCTGTGCACACGTCTGGGAAACCGGAATGGTTGTTACATCGCCAAACATTTTGCAAGCAGCTCAATCAGATTACCAAAAGACAATCCTTTTTTAATACCTCCCTAACAATCGACAAGCACTCACCCGTGCCTCGTTTTGATTGCTTTGTAGTCATGAAATTGTTCTACGCTACCAAAGTATGTAGGTGCCTACCAAGCTGTGTTAGAACTACAGTAGAGGCAATGCTACTACAGTGTTTGTCTCGCCTGCTTGACATCCAAGAGGCCCTCAGAAACATTCCCATCTGCTCTAAAGAGCTTATCAGAGGTGTGAAGAGATGGGAGGTCTTTAGAATCTAGATGTGCCTCAGTGTCTGTAGACGTGTGCCATAGCCAAGATATAGCCCATATATAGCTAGTTCCTGCCTGCAGATAAGAGGACCCCGACTCTAGCTGATAACTCTGATAACTGACTCTGGCCCTCTGGATCTCTGCAGATGATGCAGGCCCAGGCTTATTCCCACGAGGGGTTGAAATTACATCGGCGGAAGAAGGGATTGTGCTGTGCAGAGAGAGATTCATCAAAGTGGCTTCCTCTCCTGCTGGAAGTGAGTTGTAGGATGAGAGAGGCTGGTTTTATAATCTAGGCCCGTGGAGGGAAATGAATATGTGTGTCTATCCTCGCTCGTTTGATGATTTCAGCAAGCCCACCACTTTACACTTAGGATCTGCAAGGCTTGGCTGGAGCAAGGCTTCGCTAGGGCTGGGATGATTCCCCTTGGCAGGGAGAGCAGAGAACCACTGCATGTGCATATTTATCACCAATGGCTTGGACTGCCTTCAGACAAAGGAAAGCTCTGGTCTGCATTTCTTTGCCTGTGTTCTGAATGGAACTCTCTTTGCGTGGCCTTCTGAAAATGAACATTGTAATAGGGGGCCTTGGTCTTTGAGTCTGATGTAGAAGGTAGGGCCCTATCAAATCTGTTCCGTTTAGTTTTCTCCCAAATTCAGTTTTTCCATAGAAAAACAACTAAATTGGATGTTGTAAGTCCACAACAATGCTTTAACCACATCAGGACTACACATCAAATACATTACATTTTTTGGGTGTCATTTCCCTTTAAGTCAACTGTTCACCAGCCAGAGACCATTGTTTGGTTAGCAATGTTTCTTTAGCGCTCGTGTAGTTTGCAAAAACATATGGCCTCTGGATTGGTGCATATAATCGTGATATCATTCTTCCGGGTAAGCATAGATTACTTTGGAGGTAGAATTGAATTGAGATTGTTTTTGGGGAAGCCTTTCCATTTACCAGTCATTACATTAGCATCATCGCTAACGGCTACACAAAGTGGTAAACAAACGTGCATACACAGACAGGACCATTCCTGTGCCGTTACCTCTTCAGAAAGCTGAAGGACAATACGAATCATTTTGTTTATGTTTTATGTTTGCATACTGCTTTACTCATTTCATATGTATATACTGTATTCTATTCTACTGTATTTTAGGCAATGCCACTTCTAAGTTCAACACATGTAGTTGCTTTCCTACTAAGTTCAATACATTTGTTAACATAGTTGAATTTAGTTTTAATATCTGGATTCCGGGATGCAGATTCTATAGGGCCCTAAGAGGGCTATATCCACAATGGTCGAACTATTAGCTTTATGGTTGCCCACAGTAATATCATATGCATAGGCTATTTACTCACCCATCACTATTATCATAAAGTAAAGACATGGTTGAATGATCCTTCAAGACAGCAACATGCAAATCAAATCAAATTTATTTCTATAGCCCTTCGTACATCAGCTGATATCTCAAAGTGCTGTACAGAAACCCAGCCTAAAACCCCAAACAGCAAGCAATGCAGGTGTAGAAGCACGGTGGCTAGGAAAAACTCCCTAGAAAGGCCAAAACCTAGGAAGAAACCTAGAGAGGAACCAGGCTATGTGGGGTGGCCAGTCCTCTTCTGGCTGTGCCGGGTGGAGATTATAACAGAACATGGCCAAGATGTTCAAATGTTCATAAATGACCAGCATGGTCGAATAATAATAAGGCAGAACAGTTGAAACTGGAGCAGCAGCACGGTCAGGTGGACTGGGGACAGCAAGGAGTCATCATGTCAGGTAGTCCTGGGGCATGGTCCTAGGGCTCAGGTCCTCCGAGAGAGAGAAAGAAAGAGAGAATTAGAGCAGCATTGCTATTACCCTAACTCCTAAACGAGCTAGCCTCAGCCAATACTTAGCTAGGCTAGTTGTTTCAGTTTACCGTGCCTGTGACATATTTGACGTTAGTGTAATCTGTGTTCTTGGTAGGGAGGAAGAATATTTAAAACAAACTCTTCTTCCATCAGGGGCTAGGCCCTCTGGGATTGGCAGAGCAGCACTCCTATAAATAAGTCTTTCTTATCCTGCCCGCTGCTTTGCTTTCCACTTGACTGGCTCCTGTTTGGCTGTAGGTGGGGCCTTAATTGAGGAGCAGTGGTGACAGTGACAACTTGAATCACATCGTCCAAGAGTCTGGCACTTGGAAGTAGAAGCAGTAGTGAGCGAAGGAGCACCTGGAATCTCCTGCCTTCTCCCCAGCGGCTGATGGGGACCACAGATGTACATCACCATCGTATTCACATCACCAGCGTAATCAGATCACCAGCGTAATCAGATCACCAGCGTATTCATATCGACAGCGTATTCAGATCGACACAGTATTCATATCGACACCGTATTCAGATCGACACCGTATTCAGATCGACACCGTATTCAGATCGACACCGTATTCAGATCGACACCGTATTCAGATCGCCATCGTATTCAGATCGACACCGTATTCAGATCACCAGCGTATTCAGATCGACACCGTATTCAGATCGACACCGTATTCAGATCGACACCGTATTCAGATCGACACCGTGTTCAGATCGACACCGTATTCAGATCACCAGCGTATTCAGATCGACACCGTATTCAGATCGACACCGTATTCAGATCGACACCGTATTCAGATCGACACCGTATTCAGCAGACTCATTGTGTACCGTCGCCGCTGAAAGACTCCGTAGATTCAGCAGCAGCAGTGCCTCTTTCAATTAGGCATTAATGAAGTGGCTTTGATGATGAAATTACCATACTGAGTAGTCTACTCCAGACTCATTTTCCCTCTGGTGTTATCATTTTACAGCCACACAGTGTAGGTCAGCTCCCTCAGACTTCTTCATATCAGTTTTCTGCCCACTGGAAACATTGCTGTCGTCCCCCCCCCAAACAGACAGTTAAAGTGACAGTGAACTGACCTTGAACTGGACAATCTTTAGGCTATCTCTGAATCAGTATTTTCAATTTCTTTACTTTAGCCATCCCAAGACCAGTAGCAGTAAAGGGAGGAATATTGGCTACAGTGATCTATATTTCAGCTATCTGTGGGTCTGGCCTCCCTTTGTGTGGAGAGCTGCACATAATCCGTACTTATCACCATACAGTTCACGTCAGCACAGTGAAAAGTGATGACAACAGTTCCATGCTCTGTTTCTGCAGTCAGCTATCAGCTTTTCCTCCTTCTGGCTCAGAGAAAAAGTTTCTAGGTCAAATTGACCATGATGACTCTGGCATAATTGTTCCCCCAGACACAGCAGAGTAATTGTTCTGCTTGACTTCCTTATAGGTCCTAGTTCTGCTTCTTTCTCTGTCGCTGTGAATGAAATCGGGGCTGGTGCGTTTTCCAGCAGCATCACACTATAGGCTACCCAGGCGGAAAAAGAAAAAATTGACTCTAGGCAACGCTCTAAGTCCAAACTAGCCTAAGCTCTGGCTAATTATGAGTAGCGTCCATTGCCATGTGTAATGTGATGCATGCTGGATGACAATGGAGCCATTCATTATTCATTAGAGCAGGGAGCCAGAGACAGATCAATGGGCAGCAGCCATCAAAAGCCAAACACTGGGGTGCTGATGCTGTCGCCAGGCCCCGTAGCACAACCAAACAGTTTTATTGAACCACAACCCCAGTATTGCTATCTTTTTCTGCCCTTTGAAGCTGCATTCTTTGGCTTAGGGATCGCTTTTGAGGAGAGCGGTAGTCTGCTTTTGTTTGGTCAAGGACAGGTCAATGCAATGGAATGGGGTTTAGAAGTATGCTACAATTTACAAGATCATATTACAATAATCTATAAACAAATGGCATGTATTTGTTATGAATGTGAATACTGTAAGTAGGTAGGCATCTTTGGATATTTCTGTGAAAATGTTCCCTACCTCTAAGCCTGTCACTTGCTTCCTAGTTGAAACAGTCCGTCTTATTTTATGACATTTTGTGACGTTTTTTATTCGTTTTGGTGTCCAGCAGGGTTTTTCTTCAGCTGTTCGCGCACACACAAAAAATTCTTGAGGCAAGTCAAAGTTTGTTGGCCGACGTCTACACCCATTCATCGGTGATTGGTCAACAGTACTACTCTTAGTAGGAGTGGACAGGATTCTTCAATAAAGTGTTTGTCATTCAACGGGAGACGACTAGTTTTCATGCATATTTTTTCACTTGTGAAGTACTGCACCTAACGTCTTAATTAGATGTAAAATTGTGTGACTAAAACCTCCTCTGCAAAAGCGTCTAAATTAATTGCAGATTTGTATTTTGAGGAACTGGCTATGTTGTTGCTACAGCATCTCAACAGAAATATTGCCACTTTTGTCTCCTTTTCAAGCGAAGGTGTTTTAAGGGAGTGTGAGGTACAGACGTTCGCTTCGCCTAGCCCAGTTCTGCTAGGAGCAAACCAAACCTGGTATGTGGGTGCCTTTTAGTTGTGTTATGGACGGTATAACACTGCCCTTCAAGCTACAGTAAGAGCATTAAATATTGTTCTTCTCCTGGCTGCTTATTACCAGGACATTTTCAGCCATATTAGCTGCAATATAACTAGCAGTAATATAGCATAGGTCACCGTATGAAGCTGGTGTGTGAAGGTGAGCACCATTTGGCTCTGTTTGTAACAAGGCCAAATGTTCACCTCTAAATTTTGTTTATTGTACTTACGATGGTTGACAGTGATCCTGAGCAATCAAGGAGGGTGGTCTTTGGCTGGGCGTGGGCGTGTAGTAGGTTTAAATGTCATGTAACAAACGAGAGGGATGTTTATCTGGGGGACTTGTTTCTATAGATGTTGGTGGGTAATATCAGTAGACCTACTGTATATGTCCAGGTCTGGACTGTGTGGTCCTAGGCCTGCTTGTGCTCATCTATGTGATTGGATCATACGCCATCGTTGATGGTCATAAAATAGTCCTTTATTGATGGTATTTGTATGAGTAAGGTCTGAATTGCCCTGGCTCGCTCTCTCACTCTCTCTCTCTCTCTCAATTTCAATTCCGTTTAAGGTCTTTATTGACATGGGAAACAGATGTTAAAGCAAGTGAAGTAGATAATAAACCAAAGTGGATTAAACAATACAAATTAAAAGTAAACATTGCACTCACAAAAGTTCCAAAAGAATAAAGACATTTCAAATGTCATATTATGTGCAAATAGTTAAAGTACAAAAGGGGAAGTAAATACACATAAATATGGGTTGTATTTACAATGGTGTTTGTTCTTCACTGGTTGCCCTTTTCTTGTGGTCACAGGTCACACATCTTGCCGCTGTATTTCACCCAGTAGATGTGGGAGTTCATCAAAATTGAATTTGTTTTCGAATTCTTTCGATCTGTGTCATCTGAGGGAAGTATGTGACTCTAATATGGTCATACATTTGTCAGGAGGTTAGGAAGTGCAGCTCAGTTTCCACCTCATTTTGTGGGCAGTGTGCATATAGCCTTTCTTCTCTTGAGAGCCAGGTCTGCCGACGGCGGCCTTTCTCAATAGCTCTTTCTCTCTCTCTCTCTCTGCAGGTAAGACCATTATGTCTCAGTTTGTAATCAAACCTAATAACAAACTGACTACTCCGAATGGAAGCCTGGCTGTGTCAGTTGGATAACAGAGAGATTGTGATGCCATTAGTGTCAGTAGGGTAAAGAACAGCATTTGGGGACTCTAACTTGAGCCTTTCAAATCAGTTGATCTTAGACTTGAATAGAAATGAATAGAGGGTCTTTAGTTTTCCATTAACACAATCCTAGTTTTACGCTCCTGTTATCACACAGGCATGGAGAAATACTAAAAATAAATGTGGGTGCTTTCAATGGGGTGTGAAAAGAAAAACATCACTGTTGTGAACTTTGTCGGAGGCAAAGTTCCAAATTTGGCAGAAGGCAACACTAAGGCCATATTGCTCTGGGTGCAAATCACTCTACACTTCAACGAACGGCCACAAATTATTTATATGTTTCTCTCAGCAGACGGTACCGCTCGGTCCGGCCTCTTTTGAGGTACTGTGGGGTAAATTGTGGATTGTTGTTTTGGTTCCTCATCCACCCTGGCCTGCACCCTTAAGTAGCCAGACTCACCCAGCCACCCAACATAGCAATAAACCACCCTCTCAGGCTTATATAGCCGACTTCATTGATTAAGAATGATTTCCTTTATGAGGTCATGTGTTTTTCTGTCCCAGTAACAGTGTTTGCTTTCTTAGGAGCAGGCCTGAGAATCCCCAGTTGTATCCAGGGCCAGACTGAGGCAGATTAGAGGAGTGCAATAATTTTTTTAATAAATACAAATAAACGATTTAGGTGACAATGCACATTAATCAACATCAATATTACAATAATGCCACGTCCATGTAAATGTGCCGGGGTTAGCCAAAAGCTCATTTGCACCCATGGTCCCAATGACACAGTCCTCAGGGCTTCTCTAGTTACAAGCCTCCCTTTGCCTTCCTGTCTTTCGAAGAAAATCTGGGCCGGGTTGAGTGGAGGGGGGTGGGGAGTGGAGGGGGGTGGGAGAAGACGCAATGGGAAGTTCAGTCTTCTCCAATGAATTACACGATATTCCGGCAATGGAAAAGTCTGCTTCTCTGGAGAAAACCACTGGAAAATAATGTGGTTGCTAACTAAACTAACTCTCTCTCTCTGTCTGTATCTCTCTTCCTCTCTCCTGGTCTCCCT
The DNA here is from genome assembly GCF_002021735.2 of Oncorhynchus kisutch. NCBI lineage: Eukaryota > Metazoa > Chordata > Actinopteri > Salmoniformes > Salmonidae > Oncorhynchus > Oncorhynchus kisutch. Next base: position 41,931,115 of record NC_034177.2, read on the forward strand.
CTCACACAGACTCCCCTCCCCCTCTTCCTCTCTATGTCTTATCTTAAAATGGATTCCCAGAGGATTAAACACAAGGGCTCCATGAATATTTGATGAAATGCAGGCATGACCTCAGTCAGGTCTACACTCATGCTCCATCTGGCTGGGCAGACCAGACGAGAGCACTTGGCTGGACTAGGGTTGCAAAGGGCAAACTTTTGAATTTTACCAGTAAACTACCAGAATTGTGGTATCTTTCAAGGATTTGATGTAATCTATCACAAGACATCTAGTAGCCCTGTTGGGTACGACAGATTATCACAGGTGTCTGTAACTATCTCTGGTCCACTGTGAGGCCTTATCACATACATGTACAATATGAAATAATTATGTACGTGGTGAAACTGCCACCAGTTTGATGCAAAAACATTGACAACAAGTACATACTGACACAGGCAAATAAATAAAATACACAGGATATTTCATGCCGAAACACCAATGTTATTCACTAAGTTAATGGTTTATATTTAGAATAATGTTTTACAACTTTGTCGTTCTATTTTTTAAATGTTTTTATTATCATCTTATGTCATTATTTCATATTGTATATTCATGTGATAAGACTTCACAAAGGTAATTGAAAATAATGCCATTGTTGATCTTGTACCATCTGGCCTATCCACCAAACATCATGGACAATATGGTCACAGATGTAAAAAGAATACTATATATGAATACATTTTATAAAAGTTATTCAAGTATAAATTACCAAGATTTTCTGTTAATTACCACAATGACTGAAGATTCCGTTAACTTTGGTAAATTACTGGTAGCTTTGCAACCCTAGGTTGTACTAAAACCACTCTGTAACTGCTAAGCTACAGTATGTGGTCACCTGTCACGGACCCTAGCTAGCTGTCATTTTCGGTGATGTAATTCACCATGGCCTGTTAAACTGTTGATAGTGCCAAGCTAATTGTCATTGATAGTGTTTTATTATAGACGTTCTACTGCCAGAGGTTCTGTAAGGATAGAAATGTCCTTTTTGTCTGTGAAGGACATCACTTATTTCTACTACTCTTTTGTTGCTTCTAAAAAGGGATTTATTTAAGTGATGTTTTTTTACAACATGGATCCACATTTTTTTTCATGTTATTTTCTTAAAGTAGAATAACCAGCAGTACTATTTTATCTCACATGTTCACTCTCTTAGCTCCTTAGGGAAAGACTTAAAACGTTTTTCAATTCTAATTTCTCCCTTGTCATGAGGACTTGAATCACCATACGATCTTGATTTTATCGTTACATCCATAAGCTAAGCAAATGTGAGCGAGCATGTGGGAAAGCAATTGATCAACGATAACGCTGATCCTATAACACGAAACTATTGACTTTTAGTGGGGGTCTGCTCAGAGCTCGGCTGTTTCTCCCTGGGATCTAGCTAGATCTAATGAAAGTCAACTAATAAAAACAATGGAATCTTTCCCACCTCAAAAGCTCCTCAGATAAAGCAAACGTGAACACAGACATGTCTTGATTGTTCTATTGCACTCTGGCTTCGCAGCCGACTGCCAGACTCAGAAGAGCCAGTCACGCGAGGGGCTCTGCTCAAAACAGAACCATGTGTGGGTTTGTAGTTAGCGTTAATACCAAAATACCTCTTTCTTCTCCCACCCTTTCCTTTTTTCAAATTGCACAACCCATTAAATTACGTATTATTTTGCTCTAAGGAGCCTGTCAAACAAAGGATATGATATCATTGGGGGTGGGGGGTGGGGGGGGGGGGCTGTAATTCGTATCTCAGCTTTCCCTGCAGCTCATATAAGCTAGGGCCCTGTCTATGTCTGTGTGTGTTTCATAGCTGCTTGGCTAAAACATAATTTGTAATGTGACTCTGATCATGAAAGGTGGGGTGGGTTCTCATAAAATGACCCATATGAGTGTACTGGATGGTTCAGTGGTATTCTGCTCGGAGCTCTGTGTGTGTGTGTGTGTTTGTTTAGTTAGTGAGTTTTGTCATTGCCTCAAACCCAGACTCACACGGGTTGCCTTTGGCTCCGCAGTACCAGTATTCCTCTCTGAGCTACATCATGTTCTCATCAGGGAAGCCCGATGAAGACAATTCAGAGTTGTGAATGCTTCACAGATTTTGTGAAAATAGATTATTAGTCTCAGCTAAATACATATGTTTCCACTCAGACTTGGCTGTAGCTATAATATACCAGCTTTCGCAGACACCAACACTATCTCTGCTAAATGTTCTCAGCATAGGGAAGCCCGACGAAGACCTATTTAGAGTCATGAATGCAGTTATATTTTTCAGGAAAATGGGCCTTGATCTAAAAGGTACCATTTATCTTCCTTTGCGTTTCACAAATATTGAGATGTGTTTTTGAAAACTTTTTTTTATATTGTCCTGCAAATGGCAGAACAGAAAAACTCTGCATAGCTGGCAATACTGTGGCTTTTTCTATCAAGCCTACAGCGGTGGGTATGGATGTGTAGAGAGAACGGGATGGGTTGTGATTGAATCACTGAACGTCACAGACATCAAGAGATTCTGCAGACGGGCCTTATCAGGTTAGTTATATTTCGGAGCTGGGATCAGTAGGACATGTGGGAGGGGTAAATTACATTTTGTTTCGCTCAAATGATTCATATTGATTTGAGCTCAACACAGCATCTCGGTTTGTGCCCAAGACAGAAACGAGTAAATGGGAGCACTGTATGAAAATCCATCCGTGTGAAAAGTTTGGCCCACCCACTGGGCACACTACATCATGTAAGATCTTTCGTTTATTTATACAACATGTTAATGTGATATCACCGTGCTTCATCTAATAGCAGAACCAAGTGTCCTGGATTGCAGTTGAGTATAAAAGTACATGGGGAATGTGGTCAATGCTGTTCGAGATTCTGCACAGATTATTACAGCAATTGTTACAGTCATTTTTAATTGCGTTTAGTTGATAACGCAACCAAATATCAACATTTTAAAGGAGATGTGTTTACTGCTTGGATAGTTCCATCTGAGCCAGTAGCTAAATCCCATTCTTTAACTTTTATTTTTGACAGGACTCCAACATATCATTTGTTAACTTCTAAACAAGTTAATATGCTATTTATTCTTTGTCAAAAGGGATATTGAATTGTGTTTGGTTGTCAACGCAACCAAATAGCAACATTTGAACAAGATTTATCTTCTGCTTGGATAGTTCCGTCTCTGCCACTGATTTATTCTGGCTTTAGTTCCAGTTTGTCTACAAATGAATAATTGATATGCTGGATTCACATTTCCATCTCAATGAAAAATGTAAGTAAAAAAATAGTACTAAATCAAACTTTAAATTAACTTTAAATAAAGTTTGATTTGATCCTATTCTTTAACTTTGATTTTAGGTTGAGATGGAGACATGAATTCAACATATCAATTATTCATTTGAATAGATACTGGAATTAAAGCCAGAATAATTAGTGGCATAGATAGAACTATCTCATTAAAATGTTTGTATTTGGTTGTGTTGACAAGTCAATATCACTAAATATCATAACATTTGATATCAACCAGAGCTTAAAACCCTAGGCCTATTGAATTGTCTATTTTTAGTTTAATTCTGGGTTGAATTAAAACAACTGCTGTTGATGACTTTACAAATGCTATATGCTAAAATACACTGAACAAAACTATAAACGCAACATGCAACCATTTCTAAGATGTTACTGAGTTACAGTTCATATAAGGAAATCAGTCAATTGAAATAAATAAATGAGGCCCTAATCTATGGATTTCACATTAATACAGATATGCATTTGTTGGTCTCAGATACTTTTAAAATAAGATAGGGGCATGGATCAGAAAACCAATCAGTGTTTGGTGACACTACCATTTGCCTCATTCATCGTCACACGTCTCCTTCGCATAGAGTTGATCAGTCTGCTGATTTTGGCCTGTGGAATGTTGTCCCAATCCTCTTCAATGGCTGTGCAAAGTTGCTGGACATTGGCGGGAACTGGAACACACTGTCGTAGACGTTGATCCAGAGCATCCCAAACGTGATCAATGTCGCTGGTGAGTATGCAGGCCATGGAAGAACTGGGACATTTTCAACTTCCAAGAATTATGTACAGATCCTTGCGACATGGGGCCTTGCGTTATCATGCGGAAACATGAGGTGATGATGGCGGATGAATGGCACGACATCTCTGCATTCAAATTGCCATTGATAAAATGCAATTGTGTTCATTGTCCGTAGTTTATGCCTGCCCATACCATAACCTCACCACCACCATGGGGTACTTTGTTCACAACGACAACCTTCACGCAAACCGCGAAGAAGCCGGATGTGGAGGTCCTGGGCTGCCATGGTTACACATGGCCTGCGGTTGTAAGGCCTGTTGGACGTACTGCAAATTTTTTTTAAACGACATTGGAGATGGCTTATGGTAGAGAAATAACATTATCTGGCAACAGCTCTGGTGGACATTCCTGCAGTCAGCATGCCAATTGCACGCTCCCTCAAAACTTGAGATGTCTGTGGCATTGTGTTGTGAAAAAACTGCACATTTTAGAGTGGCCTTTTATTGTTCCCAGCACAAGGTGCACCTGTGTAACGATCCTGCTGTTGAATCAGCTTCTTGATATGCCACACCTGTCAGGTAGATGGATTATCTTGGCAAATGAGAAATACTCACTAACATTTGCATAAACAAATTTGTGAATGAAATATATAAGAAGTAAGCTTTTTTGACATGTTCTGTTTATATTTTTGGTCAGTGTAGATTTGGAGTTTTGATTAACCACATGACAATGATTTTGAGATACGAAGACGTTATTATAAATTAAATGAAAATGTTCCACGAAAATGTGCATGTGAAAACCATAACTGGCATGCAACACAGATCGGTAGAAATCAAATCAAATCAATTTTATTTATATAGCCCTTCGTACATCAGCTGATATCTCAAAGTGCTGTACAGAAACCCAGCCTAAAACCCCAAACAGCAAGCAATGCAGGTGTAGAAGCATGGTGGCTAGGAAAAACTCCCTAGGAAGAAACCTAGAGAGGAACCAGGCTATTTTATTTATTTATTTATTTCACCTTTATTTAACCAGGTAGGCTAGTTGAGAACAAGTTCTCATTTGCAACTGGCCAAGATAAAGCATAGCAGTGTGAGCATACAACAAAGAGTTACACATGGAGTAAATAATTAACAAGTCAATAACACAGTAGAAAACAAAGGGGGGGTCTATATACAATGTGTGCAAAAGGCATGAGGAGGTAGGCAAATAATTACAATTTTGCAGATTAACACTGGAGTGATAAAAGATCAGATGGTCATGTACAGGTAGAGATATTGGTGTGCAGAAAAGTAAATAAATAAAAACAGTATGGGGATGAGGTAGGTGAAAAGGGTGGGCTATTTACCAATAGACTATGTACAGCTGCAGCGATCGGTTAGCTGCTCAGATAGCTGATGTTTGAAGTTGGTGAGGGAGATAAAAGTCTCCAACTTCAGCGATTTTTGCAATTCGTTCCAGTCACAGGCAGCAGAGTACTGGAACGAAAGGCGGCCAAATGAGGTGTTGGCTTTAGGGATGATCAGTGAGATACACCTGCTGGAGCGTGTGCTACGGATGGGTGTTGCCATCGTGACCAGTGAGCTGAGATAAGGCGGAGCTTTACCTAGCATAGACTTGTAGATGACCTGGAGCCAGTGGGTCTGGCGACGAATATGTAGCGAGGGCCAGCCGACTAGAGCATACAAGTCGCAGTGGTGGGTGGTATAAGGTGCTTTAGTGACAAAACGGATGGCACTGTGATAGACTGCATCCAGTTTGCTGAGTAGAGTGTTGGAAGCCATTTTGTAGATGACATCGCCGAAGTCGAGGATCGGTAGGATAGTCAGTTTTACTAGGGTAAGCTTGGCGGCTTGAGTGAAGGAGGCTTTGTTGCGGAATAGAAAGCCGACTCTTGATTTGATTTTCGATTGGAGATGTTTGATATGAGTCTGGAAGGAGAGTTTGCAGTCTAGCCAGACACCTAGGTACTTATAGACGTCCACATATTCTAGGTCGGAACCATCCAGGGTGGTGATGCTAGTCGGGCATGCAGGTGCAGGCAGCGACCGGTTGAAAAGCATGCATTTGGTTTTACTAGCGTTTAAGAGCAGTTGGAGGCCACGGAAGGAGTGTTGTATGGCATTGAAGCTTGTTTGGAGGTTAGATAGCACAGTGTCCAAAGACGGGCCGAAAGTATATAGAATGGTGTCGTCTGCGTAGAGGTGGATCAGGGAATCTCCCGCAGCAAGAGCAACATCATTGATATACACAGAGAAAAGAGTCGGCCCGAGAATTGAACCCTGTGGCACCCCCATAGAGACTGCCAGAGGACCGGACAGCATGCCCTCCGATTTGACACACTGAACTCTGTCTGCAAAGTAATTGGTGAACCAGGCAAGGCAGTCATCCGAAAAACCGAGGCTACTGAGTCTGCCGATAAGAATATGGTGATTGACAGAGTCGAAAGCCTTGGCAAGGTCGATGAAGACGGCTGCACAGTACTGTCTTTTATCGATGGCGGTTATGATGTCGTTTAGTACCTTGAGTGTGGCTGAGGTGCACCCATGACCGGCTCGGAAACCAGATTGCACAGCGGAGAAGGTACGGTGGGATTCGAGATGGTCAGTGACCTGTTTGTTGACTTGGCTTTCGAAGACCTTAGATAGGCAGGGCAGGATGGATATAGGTCTGTAACAGTTTGGGTCCAGGGTGTCTCCCCCTTTGAAGAGGGGGATGACTGCGGCAGCTTTCCAATCCTTGGGGATCTCAGACGAGATGAAAGAGAGGTTGAACAGGCTGGTAATAGGGGTTGCGACAATGGTGGCAGATAGTTTCAGAAATAGAGGGTCCAGATTGTCAAGCCCAGCTGATTTGTACGGGTCCAGGTTTTGCAGCTCTTTCAGAACATCTGCTATCTGGATTTGGGTAAAGGAGAACCTGGAGAGGCTTGGGCGAGGAGCTGCGGGGGGGGCGGAGCTGTTGGCCGAGGTTGAAGTAGCCAGGCGGAAGGCATGGCCAGCCGTTGAGAAATGCTTATTGAAGTTTTCGATAATCATGGATTTATCAGTGGTGACCGTGTTACCTAGCCTCAGTGCAGTGGGCAGCTGGGAGGGGGTGCTCTTGTTCTCCATGGACTTCAGTGTCCCAGAACTTTTTGGAGTTGGAGCTACAGGATGCAAACTTCTGCCTGAAGAAGCTGGCCTTAGCTTTCCTGACTGACTGCGTGTATTGGTTCCGGACTTCCCTGAACAGTTGCATATCACGGGGACTATTCGATGCTATTGCAGTCCGCCACAGGATGTTTTTGTGCTGGTCGAGGGCAGTCAGGTCTGGGGTGAACCAAGGGCTGTATCTGTTCTTAGTTCTGCATTTTTTGAACGGAGCATGCTTATCTAAAATGGTGAGGAAGTTACTTTTAAAGAATGACCAGGCATCCTCAACTGACGGGATGAGGTCAATGTCCTTCCAGGATACCCGGGCCAGGTCGATTAGAAAGGCCTGCTCACAGAAGTGTTTTAGGGAGCGTTTGACAGTGATGAGGGGTGGTCGTTTGACTGCGGCTCCGTAGCGGATACAGGCAATGAGGCAGTGATCGCTGAGATCCTGGTTGAGGACAGCGGAGGTGTATTTGGAGGGCCAGTTGGTCAGGATGACGTCTATGAGGGTGCCCTTGTTTACAGAGTTAGGGTTGTACCTGGTGGGTTCCTTGATGATTTGTGTGAGATTGAGGGCATCTAGCTTAGATTGTAGGACTGGCGGGGTGTTAAGCATATCCCAGTTTAGGTCACCTAACAGAACAAACTCTGAAGCTAGATGGGGGGCGATCAATTCACAAATGGTGTCCAGGGCACAGCTGGGAGCTGAGGGGGGTCGGTAGCAGGCGGCAACCGTGAGAGACTTGTTTCTGGAGAGAGTAATTTTCAAAATTAGTAGTTCGAACTGTTTGGGTATGGACCTGGAAAGTATGACATTACTTTGCAGGCTATCTCTGCAGTAAACTGCAACTCCTCCCCCTTTGGCAGTTCTATCTTGACGGAAGATGTTATAGTTGGGTATGGAAATCTCTGAATTTTTGGTGGCCTTCCTGAGCCAGGATTCAGACACAGCAAGGACATCAGGGTTAGCAGAGTGTGCTAAAGCAGTGAGTAAGACAAACTTAGGGAGGAGGCTTCTGATGTTGACATGCATGAAACCAAGGCTTTTTCGAACACAGAAGTCAACAAATGAGGGTGCCTGGGGACATGCAGGGCCTGGGTTTACCTCCACATCACCCGCGGAACAGAGAAGGAGTAGTATGAGGGTGCGGCTAAAGGCTATCAAAACTGGTCGCCTAGAGCGTTGGGGACAGAGAATAAGAGGAGCAGGTTTCTGGGCATGGTAGAATATATTCAGGGCATAATGCGCAGACAGGGGTATGGTGGGGTGCGGGTACAGCGGAGGTAAGCCCAGGCACTGGGTGATGATGAGAGAGGTTGTATCTCTGGACATGCTGGTGGTAATGGGTGAGGTCACCGCATGTGTGGGAGGTGGGACAAAGGAGTTATCAGGGGTATGAAGAGTGGAACTAGGGGCTCCATTGTGAACTAAAACAATGATAACTAACCTGAACATGAGGGGTGGCCAGTCCTCTTCTGGCTGTGCCGGGTGGAGATTATAACAGAACATGGCCAAGATGTTCAAATGTTCATAAATTACCAGCATGGTCGAATAATAATAGGGCTCAGGTCCTCAGAGAGAGAGAAAGAAAGAGAGAAGGAGAGAATTAGAGAACACACACTTAGATTCACACAGGACACCGAATAGGACAGGAGAAGTACTCCAGATATAACAAACTGACCCTGGCCCCCCGACACATAAACTACTGCAGCATAAATACTGGAGGCTGAGACAGGAGGGGTCAGGAGACACTGTGGCCCCATCCGAGGACACCCCCGGACAGGGCCAGACAGGAAGGATAGAACCCCACCCACTTTGCCAAAGCACAGCCCCCACACCACTAGAGGGATATCTTCAACCACCAACTTACCATCCTGAGACAAGGCTGAGTATAGCCCACAAAGATCTCCGCCATGGCACAACCCAAGGGGGGGCGCCAACCCAGACAGGATGACCACATCAGTGAATCAACCCACTCAGGTGACGCACCCCTTCCAGGGACGGCATGAGAGAGCCCCAGTAAGCCAGTGACTCAGCCCCTGTAATAGGGTTAGAGGCAGAGAATCCCAGTGGAAAGAGGGGAACCGGCCAGGCAGAGACAGCAAGGGCGGTTCGTTGCTCCAGAGCCTTTCCGTTCACCTTCCCACTCCTGGGCCAGACTACACTCAATCATATGACCCACTGAAGAGATGAGTCTTCAGTAAAGACTTAAAGGTTGAGACCGAGTTTGCGTCTCTGACATGGGTAGGCAGACCGTTCCATAAAAATGGAGCTCTAAAGGAGAAAGCCCTGCCTCCAGCTGTTTGCTTAGAAATTCTAGGGACAATTAGGAGGCCTGCGTCTTGTGACCGTAGCGTACGTGTAGGTATGTACGGCTGGACCAAATCAGAGAGATGGGTAGGAGCAAGCCCATGTAATGCTTAGCAGGTTAGCAGTAAAACCTTGAAATCAGCCCTTGCTTTGACAGGAAGCCAGTGTAGGGAGGCTAGCACTGGAGTAATATGATATTTTTTGGGGGTTCTAGTCAGGATTCTAGCAGCCGTATTTAGCACTAACTGAAGTTTATTTAGTGCTTTATCCGGGTAGCCAGGAAGTAGAGCATTGCAGTAGTCTAACCTAGAAGTGACAAAAGCATGGATTAATTTTTCTGCATCATTTTTGGACAGAAAGTTTCTGATTTTTGCAATGTTACGTAGATGGAAAAAAGCTGTCCTTGAAATGGTCTTGATATGTTCTTCAAAAGAGAGATCAGGGTCCAGAGTAACGCCGAGGTCCTTCACAGTTTTATTTGAGACGACTGTACAACCATTAAGCTTAATTGTCAGATTCAACAGAAGATCTCTTTGTTTCTTGGAACCTAGAACAAGCATCTCAGTTTTGTCCGAGTTTAAAAGTAGAAAGTTTACAGCCATCCACTTCCTTATGTCTGAAACACATGCTTCTAGCAAGGGCAATGAAAGTGAAAGTTAACATTATGTTTTCGAGTAACATCCCCAAGAGGTAAAATATATAGTGAAAACAATAGTGGTCCTAAAACGGAACCTTGAGGAACACTGAAATTTACAGTTGATTTGTCAGAGGACAAACCATTCACAGAGACAAACTGATGTCTTTCCGACAGATAAGATCTAAACCAGGCCAGAACTTGTCCGTGTAGACCAATTCGGGTTTCCAATCTCTCCAAAAGAATGTGGTGATCGATGGTATCAAAAGCAGCACTAAGGTCTAGGAGCACGAGGACAGATGCAGAGCCTCGGTCCGATGCCATTAAAATGTAATTTACCACCTTCACAAGTGCCGTCTCAGTGCTATGATGGGGTCTAAAACCAGACTGAAGCATTTCGTATACATTATTTGTCTTCAGGAAGGCAGTGAGTTGCTGCGCAAGAGCCTGAAATGGGAAGATAAATGGTCATTCCACATGAGAAAGTTTGCAGATTCCTCGTGTAGCCTATTACTGGCTACTTCAAGAGAGTAACGGCAGAATCTGCGAATGCCAGTAGGAGCGGGAGGAGGATGGTCGGGACAGGTAAAGTATTTTTCTGCAGGTTATCTTGATCTCTGGCTCCCACTTGAGTAATGTGTGTTATATTTCATCAAACAGTGAGCTTATAGCATCAGACAAACTCAATGCATATATAGTTAATTTTATTAAAACACATAGGGTATGTCTGTATATTGTTTGGTCGACCAATATTTGTTTTATTCGTGGACAGCCCTATAAAAGATTCACATGCGGGTATAAATTACTACCAAAGGACAATAGGACACACAAGCGAGTATAAATGAGTCAACAGTTGAGTCATTTACTTTATGAAAGTGTAGCCTGATGTGCTCGCATCGGTGAATTCAAAGACAAATTGCGCTGCTTTCATGTGTCCTGTTTACAGCGCAGAGGAGCTTTGGTTTGTTAAAGCGTGACAATGAATACATGTAGGCTTATTACAGCAACATTTGAGCAGTAGCCTCGGCTGGCTACTCAACTACGAGACATTGCACCATACAGCAATGCTGCCTTCATCCCCACCGGTGACATGTTCTAAGTTTAAATGTTACAAGCTAGCTGCGTTGTTGTTGTTTGGGGTTATTAAACACTTTTTGATTAGGGTCACAGCATATTAGGCACATCTGCAAGCACTGCAGCAAAGGCTGGACGAATACTATTTCTCTCTGTTTTCGTTTTAATATGTTAAAATGCTATATACAGCATCCTATGTACAGTTGAAGTCGGAAGTTTACGTACACTTAGTTTACGCACACCGAATCAGCGCATTGAGTGGCTGCTGCCAACACACTGACTCAACTCCAGCCACTTTAATGATGGGAAATGATGTAAAATATATCACTAGCCACTTTAAACAATGCTACCTAATATAATGTTTACATACCCTACATTATTCATCTCATATGTATACGTATATACTGTACTCTATATCATCTACTGCATCTTTATGTAATACATGTATCACTAGCCACTTTAACTAAGCCACTTTGTTTACATACTCATCTCATATGTATATACTTTACTCGATACCATCTACTGCATCTTGCCTATGCCGCTCTGTACCATCACTCATTCATATATCTTTATATACATATTCTTTTTCCCCTTACACTTGTGTGTATAAGACAGTAGTTTTGGAATTGTTAGTTAGATTACTTGTTGGTTATTACTGCATTGTCGGGAACTAGAAGCACAAGCATTTCACTACACTCACATTAACATCTGCTAACCATGTGTATGTGACAAATAAAATTTGATTTGATTTAAAACTCGTTTTTCAACCACTCCACAAATTTCTTGTTCACAAACGATATAGTCGGTTAGGACATCTACTCTGTGCATTGAACAAGTCATTTTTCCAACAATTGTTTACAGACAGATTATTTTACTAATAATTCACTATATCACAATTCCAGTGGATCACAAGTTTACATACACTAAGTTGACTGTGCCTTTAAACAGCTTGGAAAATTCCAGAAAATTATGTAATGGCTTTAGAAGCTTCTGATAGGCTAATTGACATCATTTGAGTCATTTGGAGGTGTACCTGTAGATGTATTTCAAGGCCTACCTTCAAACTCAGTGCCTATTTGCTTCACATCATGGGGAAATCAAAAGAAATCAGCCAAGACCTCAGAAAAAAACGTTGTAGATCTCCACAAGACTGGTTCATCCTTGGGACCAATTTCCAAATGCCTGAAGGTACCACGTTCATCTGTACAAACAATAGTACGCAAGTATAAACACCATGGGACCACGCAGCCGTCATACCGCTCAGGAAGGATACGCGTTCTGTTTCCTAGAGATTAATGTACTTTGGAGCGAAAAGTGCAAATCAATCCCAGAACAACAGCAAAGGACCATGTAAAGATGCTGGAGGAAACAGGTACAAAAGTATCTATATCCACAGTAAAACAAATCCTATATCGACATAACCTGAAAGGCCACTCAGCAAGGAAAGAAGACACTGTTCCAAAACCGCCATTAAAAGAAGCCAGACTACGGTTTGCAACTGCACATGGGGACAAAGATCATGCTTTTTGGAGAAATGTCCTCTGGTCTGATGAAACAAAAATAGAACTGTTTGGCCATAATGACCATCATTATGTTTGGAGGAAAAAGGGGGAGGCTTGCAAGCAGAAGAACACCATCCAAACCGTGAAGCACGGGGGTGGCAGCATCATGTTGTGGGGGTGCATTGCTGCAGGAGGGACTGGTGCACTTCACAAAATAGATGGCATCATGAGGTAGGAAAATGATGTGGATAAATTGATGCAACATCTCAAGACATTAGTCAGGAAGTTGAAGCTTGGTCACAAATGGGTCTTCCAAATGGACAATGACCCCAAGCATACTTCCAAAGTTGTGGCAAAATGGCTTAAGGACAACAAAGTCAAGGTATTGGAGTGGCCATCACAAAGCCCTGACCTCAAACCTAAAGAAAACCTGACTCCGTTACACCATCTCTGTCAAGAGGAATGGGCCAAAATTCAGCCAACTTATTGTGGGAAGCTTGTGGAAGGCTAACCAAAATGTTTGACCCAAATAATTTAAAGGCAATGCTACCAAATACTAATTGAGTGTATGTAAACTTTTGACCCATTGGGAATGTGATGAAAGAAATAAAAGCTGAAATAAATTATTCTCTCTAATATTATGACATTTCACATTCTTAAAATAAATTGGTGATCCTAACTGACCCAAGGCAGGGAATCTTTACTAGGATTAAATGTCAGGAATTGTGAAAAACTGAGTTTAAATATATTTGGCTATGGTGTAAACTTCTGACTTCAACTGTAGATGAGTGGACATTATAAAGAGCTATATTTTTTGGGTCGAAGTTGTAGGCCTATGCATATTTTTTATTTTTTTATTGACAGTCCCCGACATCGGGAGCTAGAATGACTTAAAATATGTGTATGTTTACATTGGCCTATTTTATTGCTTTCCCGCTGACACTACTACATGAATCAAATATTGCCCTCTTGCTAGATTGATGACTAAAGCCATAGCGAAACAGTGCATAACGGCTGTCAGCTCATCTGGTGTTAAAACAAACATATTAGGTTATGTCTGGCCTGCAAATTCCTTGTGTTTTTTCAATATGACATATGAATGAGTTTGACATCCCCCTGTTTTAAAAGTACAAATTCAACATCTTACAAGATGTGTCTATGTTGAAATTTGGTTACCATAATCCTGTGGTTGAAATTACATCCTTAAAGCAACAGTTTACTTTGATGACTCTTTCAAATCCAGTGTATTTTCCACATTCCATGTCTGAATACATTGACAAATTACATTGAAACAATGTTGAATCAAGCAATTTGTGTCCAGTCATGTGAAATTTTGTGTGACACATTGTTGTCTGTAGCCTAGCCTAAAACTAGCTTTCAAATTTCCCCTTTTAAAATACATTTCCTAAATCTGGAAATGTCTACACAAAGTTGATCTTTGTTTCCATCGTCTAATCACTGTGCAGTCTACTATAGCCACAGCGCCCTGGCATTAGAAAGATAATGTAGCTTTTAGTCTTTATCGCCAGTCATTTAGGTCAGGATGAGGGAAACTACAGAGCTTATGACTCCCTTTCCTGTAGAACTCTTGTGGTAGCATACCTCTGCAATGGGTCTTGATTAGGATCCTTAAGTATCAGGCCAGGATCCATAGAGTTTTTCCACAGAATGTTTTTTTTTACACAAAATGTGCAAGTGAAATGTGTGTACAAGGCTCACCTCAGATCTTTCGATGATGCACCCACCTCTCTCTCTCTCCCCCTCTTTCTCTCTCTTTCTCTCTCCCTTTCTTTATTTCTCTCTCTCACTCTCTCTTTCAATTCAAAGGAGTTTATTGGCATTGGAAACATATGTTTACCGTGCCAAAGCAAATGGAATAGACAATAAACAAAAGGGGAAACATTAGTAAACATTACACTCACAAATGTTTTCAAAGAATATAGACATTTCAGATGTTATATTAAGTATAAAAGGGGAAAAAAATAAACAGATAAATGTAGGTTGTATTTACAATGCAGTTTGTGCTCCACTGGTTGCCCCTTTCCCTTGACAACAGGCCACAAATCTTGCTGCTGTGATGGCACACTGCGGTATTTAGCCTAACAGATATGGGAGTTTATCAATGTCTGATTTGTTTTCAAATTCTTTGTGGGTCTGTGTGATCTGTGGGAATTATGTGTCTCTAATGTGGTCATACATTTGGCAGGAGGTTAGGAAGTGTAGCTCAGTTTCCACCTTTTTGAGGGCAGTGGGCACATTGCCTGTCATCTCTCGAGAGCCAGGTCTGCCTCTCTCAATAGAAAGGCTATGCTCACTGAGTCTGTAGTAGAGGTTGACCGATTATGATTTTTAATACCGATACTGATTATTGGAAGACCAAAAAAATCCGATACCAGTTTAATTGGCCGATTATTTATCTGTTTATTGCAATATATATATATTTGTAATAATGACAATTACAACAATACTGAATGAACAATCAACCCTTTTATTTTAACTTAATATAATACATAAATAAAATCTATTTAGTCTCAAATAAATAATGAAACATGTTCAGTTTGGTTTAAATAATGCAAAAACAAAGTGTTGGAGAAGAAAGTAAAAGTGCAATATGTGTCATGTAAAAAAGCTAACGTTTAAGTTCCTTGCTCAGAACATGAGAACATATGAAAGCTGGTGGTTCAATATTCCCAGTTCTTCAATATTCCCAGTTAAGAAGCTTTAGGTTGTAGTTATAGGAATTATGACGCGTCGACTATTTCTCTCTATACCATTTGTATTTCATATACCTTTGACTATTGGATGTTCTTATAGGCACTTTTATTTCAGTATTGCCAGCCTGATCTCGGGAGTTGATAGGCTTGAAGTCATAAGCAGCGCAGTGCATCAAGCATTGCTAAGAGCTACTGGCAAACGCAGTAAAGTGCTGTTTGAATGAATGCTTAAGAGCCTGCTGCTGCCTACCACCGCTCAGTCAGACTGCTCTATCAAATATCAAATCATAGACTTCATTATAATAAACACACATAAATTCTGGTCAAACCCAGAAACTATCATTTCGAAAACAAAACGTTTATTCTTTCAGTGAAATACGGAACCATTCCGTATTTTATCAAACGGTGGCCACCCTAAGTCTAGATATTGCTGTTACATTGCACAACCTTCAATGTTATGTCATAATGATGTAAAATTCTGGCAAATGAATTACGGTCTTTGTTAGGAAGAAACAGTTCGCTACGAGCCAGGCGGCCCAAACTGTTGCATATACCCTGACTCTGCTTGCACTGAATGCAAGAGAAGTGACACAATTTCCCTAGTTAATATTGTCTGCTAACATGTATTTGAACTAAATATGCAGGTTTAAAAAATATATACTTCTGTGTATTGATTTTAAGAAAGGCATTGATGTTTATGGTTAGGTACATTTTTGTGCAACGAATGTGCTTTTTTTGCAAATGCGCTTTTGTTAAATCATCACCCGTTTGGCGAAGTAGGCTGTGATTCGATGATAAATGAACAGGCACCACATTGATTATTTGCAACGCAGGACAAGCTAGTTAACCTAGTAATATCATAAACCATGTGTAGTTACAGTGCCTTGCGAAAGTATTCGGCCCCCTTGAACTTTGCGACCTTTTGCCACATTTTAGGCTTCAAACATAAAGATATAAAACTGTATTTTTTTGTGAAGAATCAACAACAAGTGGGACACAATCATGAAGTGGAACGACATTTATTGGATATTTCAAACTTTTTAACAAATCAAAAACTGAAAAATTGGGCGTGCAAAATTATTCAGCCCCTTTACTTTCAGTGCAGCAAACTCTCTCCAGAAGTTCAGTGAGGATCTCTGAATGATCCAGTGTTGACCTAAATGACTAATGATGATAAATACAATCCACCTGTGTGTAATCAAGTCTCCGTATAAATGCACCGGCACTGTGATAGTCTCAGAGGTCCGTTAAAAGCGCAGAGAGCATCATGAAGTACAAGGAACACACCAGGCAGGTCCGAGATACTGTTGTGAAGAGGTTTAAAGCCGGATTTGGATACAAAAAGATTTCCCAAGCTTTAAACATCCCAAGGAGCACTGTGCAAGCGATAATATTGAAATGGAAGGAGTATCAGACCACTGCAAATCTACCAAGACCTGGCCGTCCCTCTAAACTTTCAGCTCATACAAGGAGAAGACTGATCAGAGATGCAGCCAAGAGGCCCATGATCACTCTGGATGAACTTCAGAGATCTACAGCTGAGGTGGGAGACTCTGTCCATAGGACAACAATCAGTCGTATATTGCACAAATCTGGCCTTTATGGAAGAGTGGCAAGAAGAAAGCCATTTCTTAAAGATATCCATAAAAAGTGTTGTTTAAAGTTTGCCACAAGCCACCTGGGAGACACACCAAACATGTGGAAGAAGGTGCTCTGGTCAGATGAAACCAAAAGTGAACTTTTTGGCAACAATGCAAAACGTTATGTTTGGCGTAAAAGCAACACAGCTCATCACCCTGAACACGCCATCCCCACTGTCAAACATGGTGGTGGCAGCATCATGGTTTGGGCCTGCTTTTCTTCAGCAGGGACAGGGAAGATGGTTAAAATTGATGGGAAGATGGATGGAGCCAAATACAGGACCATTCTGGAAGAAAACCTGATGGAGTCTGCAAAAGACCTGAGACTGGGATGGAGATTTGTCTTCCAACAAGACAATGATCCAAAACATAAAGCAAAATCTACAATGGAATGGTTCAAAAATAAACATATGCAGGTGTTAGAAAGGCCAGACCTGAATCCAATCGAGAATCTGTGGAAATAACTGAAAACTGCTGTTCACAAATGCTCTCCATCCAACCTCACTGAGCTCGAGCTGTTTTGCAAGGAGGAATGGGAAAAACTTCAGTCTCTCGATTTGCAAAACTGATAGAGACATACCCTAAGTGACTTACAGCTGTAATCGCAGCAAAAGGTGGCGCTACAAAGTATTAACTTAAGGGGGCTGAATAATTTTGCACGCCCAATTTTTCAGTTTTTGATTTGTTAAAAAAGTTTGAAATATCCAATAAATGTCGTTCCACTTCATGATTGTGTCCCACTTGTTGTTGATTCTTCACAAAAAAATACAGTTTTATATCTTTATGTTTGAAGCCTGAAATGTGGCAAAAGGTCCCAAAGTTCAAGGGGGCCCAATACTTTCGCAAGGCACTGTAACTAGTGATTATGTGAAGATTGATTGTATTTTATAAGATAAGTTTAATCCAAGCTAGCAACTTACCTTGGCTCTTTTTGACGCTGCACTCGTGTAACAGGTGGTCAGCCTGCCACGCAGTCTTCTCATTGATTGCAATATAATCGGCCATAATCGGTGTCCAAAAAGGCCAATTACCGATTGTTATGAACTTGAAATCGGCCATGATGAGTAATCAGTCGAAATCTAGTCTGTACATCGTCAATGACTTTATACATTTAGGGTCAGTCACAGTGGTCATGTATTCTGACATTGTATACTCTCTGTTTAGGGCCAGAGAGCATTCCAATGTGCTCTGTTTTTTGGTTGATTCTTTCCAGTGTGTCAATTAGTTATCTTTTTGATCTTTTTGATTTCTCATAATTGGGTTGCGTCTAAATGTGTTTTCTGTCCTGCGGCTCTGGCTGTCTGAGGGGACTCTTCTCGAGGTTCATCTCTGTGCAGGGTGAGGGCTTTGTGGTGGAATGTGTGGGCATCACTTCCTTTTAGGTGGTTGTAGAATTGAACAGCTCTTTTTTGGATGCTGATAACTAGCGGGTATAGTTCTAAAGCATTGTTTGGGGTTTTGCGTTGTAAATAAAGTATATTTTAGCAGAATTCTGCATGCAGTCTCAATTGGGTGTTTGTCCCATTTTGTGTCCCACTTTTCTCCTGCTCTCACTCTCTCTCTCTGGCTATGTGTATCTCTTGTTATGTTATTAGGACGACAAGAAATGGTAAGATCAGCCATTGGCAGCACTGATAATCCTCCTGTTGTGCAGGCCACCTGCCAGCTACTCCGATGCTCAAACTGATTGAATAATTCTGTCATATGAATGGGCCTGTGTTGCTAGTAGACGTTATGATCGTCTCAGCTACTCTTTCATCCACAAAGTCTTTAGGAGTGAGGAGGCAGACCAATATTTGTTATGAATACAATTTGTGTCAGTATGTAGATGTTGTGTGTTGATGCAATGAGACACCTCAAGGCCCCATCACGTGCAGCTGGAATCTCATTATTAGGGGATTTTTCATGTAAGGAATGAATTAACCTCCCACCACATTAATTCAAGAATGCTGTCAGCCTTTAATGAAACCAGGGCTTATTTCAGTGTTATTTTGTTTTAATGAAGGAATAAAAAATATAATTTAGCCAAACAGTAACCATGAAGTTGTACAGTATAATAGTCCACATTCCTTGTTGACCTTCCGTTTGAATATTATGCTAATTTAACCACAAGTTACACAAAGAAACATTGGCATAATTTGTCATATTTTGATAAAAACAGGACATTTCTTTATCAAATATTACTTTTGAGAGCATGACTAGGCCTATTTCACAAAAGAGGTGTACTTCATCAAGCCTGTCCTATGGCACACTTCTCTTGCCAGTTCACGCACTTGACATTTGTGCTACGATGATGGGATATTTGAAGGTGTCTCCGTGCGTGCGTTCCATGCCTGTTAAATTGATGAAACCCAGTGGTGCGCAAAACGCTCGTGTTTCAGCAAGCAGGTGGCAGCGGTACTCTGTCCTGTAACCCTTTGTCCAGCCGTGCCTACTGTAATGTCAACCCAAGTCACCTGTCCGTCTGCTGGCTGTTGCGTTGTCCTCGGTCAAATTACACACTGGGCACAGATGTCAGTTCAACGTCTAGTTTTGATTTACATTTGGTTGAGTTGTCAACTAATGTGAATTCAACAACCAAAACATCGCCATGTGATTGGATTTGGGTTAAAAGTTGGGTGAAGAAAATACTCAATGTTGATTCATTTTACGTTGGTACATTTTTGCAAATACAATTACTTTTCCTAGTTGATTCAACGTCATCACATAGATTTTTTGGGTTTAAATGACATGGAAATAACATTGATTCAACCAGTTTTTGCTCAGTGGGTAAAACCTTGCCTTGTTAATTATTAACATCAGCAAAATTGGGCATCATAATTCAGTTGTTTGCTAGGCTATTTCAGTTATTCATGAAGTCCATTTTTCTGTTAGTTTCTGTACTCTTACTACCCTCTAGTCTATTTGAAGATGGGAAATGAAAATATAGAAAAACATGTGCAGTGCCGTCAGAAAGTATTCACACTTTTGACTTAAAAAACCCCCACAATTGTTACAGGGTGGGATTAAAATCATTTTAATTGTCTTTTTCTGTCAACAAGCTACACAAAATACTTGAGTGTTGTCTTTTTGTCAAGTCTAACATTTGTAAAAAATATATATTTTTAAATATATATATATATATATATATACTCATTTTGATTACATAAGTCAATGTTAGAATCACCTTTGGCAGTCATTACAGCTGTGAGTTTGTCTGGGTAAATCTCGAAGAGTTTTGCACACCTGGATTGTACAATATTAGCAGATTATGCTTTTTTTAATTCTTCAAGCTCTGTGAAGTTGGTTGTTGAACATTGCTAGAAAGATTTTAGATTTTCAAGCAGATTTAAGTCAAAACTGTAACTAGGACACTCAGGAACATTCAATGTCTTCTCGGTAAACAACTCCAGTGTATATTTGGCCTTGTTTTAGGTTTATGTCCTTCTGAAAGGTGAATTTGTCTCCCTGTGTCTGTTGGAAAGCAGACTGAACCAGGTTTTCCTCAAGGATGTTTCTTGTGCTTAGCTCTATTCCATTTATTTTTATAACAAACATACCCGTAACATGATGTAACCACCACCATGCTTGAAAATATAAAGAGTGGTACCCAGTGATGTCTTGGATTTGTACTCCAGACATAAAGTAATTTTCTTTGCCACATTTTTTGGTGTTTTTATTGCGAATAGGATGCATGTTTTGGAATATTTGTATTCTGTACAGGTATCCTTCTTTTCACTCTGTCATTTAGGTTAGTATTGTGGAGTAACTACAATGTTGTTGATCCATCCTCAGTTTTCTCCTATCACAGCCGTTAAACTATGTAACTGTTTTAAAGTCACCATGGTGAAATCCGGCAACTTAGTTAGGACTCCTGTGTCTTTGTAGTGACTGGTTGTATTGATTCACCATCTAAAGTGTCATTAAGAACTTCACCACGCTCAAAGGGATATTCAACGTCTGCTTTAGAAGAAAAAAAAGATCTACCAATAGGTGCCCTTCTTTGTGAGGCATTGTAATACCTCCCTGGTCTTGGTGGTTGAATCTGTGTTTGAAATTTGCTGCTCAAGTGAGGGACCTTACAGATAGTTAGTTATATGTGTGGGGTACAGAGATGAGGTGGTCATTCAAAAATCATGTTAAAGACAATTATTGCACAGAGGTTCAGGTGCCACAAAAAAGGACTTAGGATAATTGTAATTGGCTCAGAACAGGGCAGCATGGCTGGCCCTTGGATGTACTCAGAGAGCTAATATTAATAATATGCATGTCAATCTCTCCTGGCTGAAAGTGAAGGAGAGATTGACTTCATCACTACTTTTATTTATGAGAGGTATTGACATGTTGAATGCACTGAGCTCTCTGTCTAAACTACTTGCACACAGCTCGGACACCCATGCATACCCCACAAGAGGTCTCTTCATAGTTCCCAAGTCCAGAACAGACTATGGGAGGCACACAGTACTACATAGAGCCATAACTACATAGAACTCTATTCCAAATCAAGTAACTGACGCAAAGCAGTAAAATTAGATTTTAAAAAACATATTAAAACCTTATGGAACAGTGGGGACTGTGAAGCAACACAAATATTGGCACAGACACACACACACACACACACGATAACATATGCACTATACATACACATGGATTTAGTCATGTAGATATGTGGTAGTGGTGGAGTAGGGGTCTGAGGGCACACAGTGTGTTGTAAAACCTGAGAAAGTATTGTAATGTTTTAAAATTGTATAAACTACCTTAATTTTGCTGGACCCCAGGAAGAGTAAAGCAGCAGCTAATGAGGATCCATAATAAATACAAATACAAAGAATCACTCTGATGTCAATGCAAATGCAATCGAAAATCACAAAACTTCATGAGAGCCTATGAGCTCTCGCAACATTTCTGTAGGCTATGCAAGTTAACCTCTGGCACCAGTGGGACGGTCCTCAAACATACAAGTATTATCCACCATTTTAAAGATAAACTTCTTGTAAATCCAACCACAGTGTCCACAAAGACTTTACGACGAAAGTACACTAAACGATTATGTTAAGTCAGTACCTAGTCACAGAAAAACACAGCCATTTTTCCAGCCAAAGAGAGGAGTCACAAAAAGCAGAAATAGAGATAAAATTAATCAACAACCTTTGATGATCTTCATCTGGTGGCACTCCCAGGTCTCCATGTTAGACAATAAATGTTTGTTTTGTTCGATAATGTCCCTCTTTATGACCAAAAACCTCATTTTTTTTCGCGCGTTTTGTCCAATAATCCGAATGCAGAAGGTGCGTGCACTAATTCCAGATGAAAGTTTTAAGAAATATATATATTTTTTCATTTTCAACAAAAGTTAGTAGAAACATGCCAAACAATGTTTATAATCAATCCTCTGGTTGTTTTTGTCATAAATAATCAATAATATTAAAGCCTGAAACAATGCCTAAAGACTGGCCACATGTAGAGGAAGCCACGGAGCTCGTGAACTGGGTCCTAAGTCTTTTTATGGTGGATAGGCTTTCAATGGAAAAACAGCCTTTCAAAATACTTCCTGGTTGGATTTTCCTCTGTTTTTTGCCTGCCATATCGGTTCTGTTATACTCACAGACATTATTTTAGCAGTTTTGGAAACATTCTTGTTTTCTATCCAAATATACTAATTATATGCATATCCTATCTTCTGGGCCTGAGTAGCAGGCAGTTTAATTTGGGCACGCTTTTCATCCAAAATTCCAAATGCTGCCCCCTACTCTAGTGAAGTTAAGAGTTTTGATGGCCTCTATTAAAAAGAGGAGGATCCCATCGCCTTTCTATAGGCTAGGCCTACTATATTTATTGCACAACTTTCCTAATATTAAGCACATTGCTTCACCTTTACAACAGAAGCCTACCTGTCTGGCATGAAAATGAACCATGGGAAAAGCATCCTCCATTCGCTATTTAAGTGCATAGGTGCATGACAAATATTTTTGTTAGTGTAGGGGATGTCGGGTCCGGGTGCCACTAGTGGAGCAACCGGGGATGCCTCAGCTGCCCTAACAGGCTTCCATGCCTCAGCCGGGTTGTCAGGTTTACAAGACCTGGTTGCCCCGCCAAGTGTCCGTTGCCGAGTATACCGAGGATGCCTCAGCTAGCTCGTCAAGCTCCCGTGCCTCACCCGGCTCGTCAGGATCCCGCACCTCAGCAGAAGTGATCGGCCTGCTCCTGGTCCCCGGGATCGTCCCTCTGGTCTGCGTCATGCGCCTTGAGCCACATGTCAGGGAGGGGGTACTGTCACGTATACTCCTTCTCCGGCGCTCGAGGTCGTCAGGTCGCTCATTTTTATGCACACCTGTCACCATCGTCACGCGCATCAGCACCTCATCAGACTCACCTGGACTCAATCACCTGCCTGATTATCTTCCTAGCGTACATGTTACAGAACCATAGGATAGCATTTAGCATGTTTTCCACTTAGGGGAGCCAGCCACTGTCTAGATCTAACCTATTGACTGAATGTGAGCAATGAAGGAAACCAAAGATCGAAAAGAGCACCTTGATCGAGTTCAAGTTCATCTCCACAAACAAAGTTCAGATGCATCATAGCCAGTCTAGATGTCTGAGCAGCTGTGGTTATTTGGCTGGATCTCTCACTGGTTCTTGGTAGTTTGGGTTGTATGATGATGATGTGTGTGTTTTAAGAGTTTTCCTCTATCTTTCTTTTGTATAAATAGATGCCATCTGGTACTGTGGTTGTTTTGATGTGTAGAGAGCTCGTACAGAGAGCAGAGACATGGCAGGCAATTGCTGAGTCACTCCATATGATGAGTCTGTTTGTGGCTTGTGCTGCTAGTGATGCCTAGTCAGGGTCTGAACTCTGAAGTCCCTCTAATGTTCTCTCAAGCATGAGTCACACAGACAGTATAAAACATTTACAGTAGCATGGCATACTGAAGCCCATAGCCCGATCAAGCTCACTTCACTGCTTTAACACCCAACAGAATAGATGAAGATCCCTGTTAAGTTTACATTAGATACGCCTACGTTACAGAAGAATTACAGAAAGTCGGACCCTTTTTCTAACGTATTTTGCTTTCTTTATTGCGTCCTCTCAAATGAAACTGTGGACTCAACATTTCTCTATCTCGCCCATAAAATCAATAAGATCTCTTGCGAATAAGCTATGGCTACACTTTCTGAAAGGGCATGGTTTCCAGGTGTTTGATGCCGTTCCATTCTGCTCCGTTCCGGATATTATTATGAGCCGTTCTCCCCTCAGCAGCTTCCTGTTGGTTACCTGCCATGAGTTCACCTCAGTGTAAACAAAACCTGATACTCACACACTCACAGTATTCTTCCAGAAGGTTCATGTTAACAATCTACTTTCTTCCAGATACCATCTCAGTTACCATTAGGAGACCACCTCAACTCAGCTGACTGATCTGCCTAGTAATCTAACTGGGATGACATACAGTACACCTCTCGTCTGATGGCAGGGTAATACAGCTGTCTGATCTGCCTAGTAATCTAACTGGGATGACATACAGTACACCACTCGTCTGATGGCAGGGTAATACAGCTGTCTGATCTGCCTAGTAATCTAACTGGGATGACATACAGTACACCTCTCGTCTGATGGCAGGGTAATACAGCTGTCTGATCTGCCTAGTAATCTAACTGGGATGACATACAGTACACCTCTCGTCTGATGGCAGGGTAAAACAGCTGTCTGATCTGCCTAGTAATCTAACTGGGATGACATACAGTACACCTCTCGTCTGATGGCAGGGTAATACAGCTGTCTGATACAACTGATACAGCTCTTTGGAACCCGATTTGAAGGCCCACTACTATGAATTATTCAAAGTGTTGTAGCGTAGCACCCATGGCTAACCGGCAGCTCACACACAGACCCTGCCCCGGAAACACAAGCACACGCACCCACGCACATATACACACAACACACGTGTATTAGACTGTGACTTGTGTAATCATGGCAGTTCCCAATTAAATCATGCATGATGCTTAAGTTACGCAAGAAGCAAATTACTGAAGAAAGGCTGTTGGCACTCTCTAGCACTCTCTAGTCTGGCAAGTTAGTCAGAAACATACTCACTGCATCAGTGAAGACGTATGGTCCATTACAGCACTTCAGTGCCCAACAAAACCCCACTCTACAAAATGACTAGAATTAGTCCTGTTAGGTTTGTGATGGCTTTTGAATATAATGTACAATTACTTGTGATGAGGGAGAATAGGGCACCAGAAAATGTTATGGTAACTAGCTAGTTGTTCCTACTTGTGTGTCATCCACACATCCACACATAACATTAATTAGGCTATACAAACAACATGTATTATCATACACACAAATTAAATGATAGTACACCATCACAAAATGTGCACTGTGAGATAGCCTGACCTGTTTATTCACTGCTGTGGATCACGCTAAAGCTGTTCCATGAGGGTTCTGTGGATATCTTTATCTGTCATTGTTGTGTGCATCCAGTCACACTGGGCTGTAACAGTGTTTTGTGGTTCTGAATAGATTTTTCCATTTTACAGCCACTTTGGCAAATGGTACTGCATTAGTTAGACTAGTGATTAGCCTGATGCCTAAGGCACTGTAGTGATTTTGTAGAAGTGCACAAACACAATGTCGCAGCCTATAAGTGGTATTGTACATTTTATGTAACGTTGTTGGTTGGAGTCTTTTTGCACATAAACTGGCCTACTCAAATTAGGCTATCAGATTTAAGTTGACGTTTTAGTGTGGATTTCATTACTTTTATTACGTTGCAGTTGCTAGTTAGTTACCTGTCTAAAATTGTAGCATAGTCCTAATCAGTAATGTAACTTTTGGATTACTAAAACTCAGTAACATAATCTGATTACTTTTGGATTACTTTCCCCTTAAGAGGCATTAGAAGAAGACAAAAAGGATCCATCAAACACATTTGGTATGTCATCATAGTGGTCTCTGGCTTGTGGTCAGACTCGTTCAGGTGGAACAAACTTAAACTTGCACCTTTTTTCCGATGCTGAATTGAATGTCATTGAGAAAACAGAAAGGTGTCATGATGTATTTTTTTCTCAGCACACATCCTTTCTGAATTTAAAAGTAATCCAAGAAGTAATCATTTCATTTTTTTAAAAGTATTTGTAATCTGATTACAATATTTTTGCTGGTAAAGTAACTGATTACAGTCACAGTTTTTTTTGTAATCAGATTATATGTAATTGAGTAGGCCTATTCCCCATCCCTGACCACGACAGATGAAGAATAGGCCTCAAATTTGTACCTTTAGCATCCCATAACCTTTGCTCCAGAGGTGAGGATCAGATTAGGCCCATATGGAGCCCTCCGATGATAAATGGTAATCCTATATTATGTCCTTGGGACCATTCATGACTCTTCTCATTAATTTGAATGTTATTTATTGACAGTCACAGATCAATGTTTATTCTATGGAGAAAAGTAGCCTACTAATTAAGGCTAAAGAGCCTGGCAGAACATATTTGAGTCCTATTGATGTGATGTAGGAAATGTCTATAATTATATGCCCGTGTGGAAATACCCCCACAGCTTTTCCCCTTTGAGTCACTAGGCTAAATCGGTTGACTTTATCCAGTGTTTGATTTGATCCTGCAATTTTGTTCAACATTTATAGCCTACTTTGTTCTCTGAAGAGTGATGGATGGCTTCCTTCCTGGTCATTTCCAAAGGTTGTTGTTGCCAAAACTCACTGAGCAAGAAAATGAAATGAAACAGCTTCACTGTATATCAACAACAAGTCTTCAATGAGAATGAGATCATATTGATCTCTTAGTCCATTTGAAGAGCATGCTATTTTCCACAGTACTTTATTTCAGTGCAGTCTTAGTTAGGCTACTCACAGATAACTTATCTGATCTATAATTTGCCGTTCATGTTTGATGTTGTTTATTTTTCAGTGGACTGTTCTTCGTTGGATCCCACCGTGTTGGATGAGTTTCGGGAAGAAGCATCAAGCTGGACTGAATCACCCTCAGCCTTATTTGTTTCACACACTGAGGCCTCTGAGCACCCAGATGACACTACAACTACAGCTCTCTCTTCACCTGGTCACCTACCACCTGAATCTACACTAACACTTACTCAATGGGGTATTTCAGCTTCTCAAAACTCCAAATCATTGACTTCTAGAGATCCCCTCCCCATTGGTCCAGACCCTCTCTCCACTCCCACTTTAAGTTCCTCAGAGCCTGTGGTTGGCCTTCAGCAACAACCTAAAGGCCCTACCAGACTTTCAAGGGAGCTGAAGCTCTATGGTCCTGACTCAACCATGGCAATTTTCTCTCCAACCCTTGTTACAGTACCACACCAGAAACCTCTCGGACCACAGTCCAACAAATCCACAACACCCTTGAACTTATCTACAGCCACCAGTTGGACTACATTGGTACAGTTCATTGTCCCAAACTCTAATGAGAGAGCTCCAGATGAACCTCCATTATTATCCCCCAGCAACCAGCAAGACGCATCAAAACAGACAACCCCTGCATTTATGACATCACTTCCTGTTGGACCCCTCGGCCAGCCTAGACTGCCTGTTGACGATCTGGTAGATGTAGAAGCCCAGTCAGACCAAGCCAGGCCAGAGTCTAAACCTAATCCAGACATGTCCCAGAGTTTAAGCGATCTCTTGCTGGTTCCCAAACTGCCCCTTGATCCCTCAAGTAGGTTAATCTATCTGGATCACCTTCGTCCCAGCAGTGAGCTCATGCAGAAGGGCAATGCTGCTCAGGATATCCACATGCTCCCAAAACCATCACCTGAGATGCAGCTGGCTCCCAGCTACGTGCCTTTTCTGAACCCTCACACCACGTCCTTCTCGTCCGAGCCCACCATGGTCCCTCCTGAGGACTTCTTCCCCACCAACACCATGGTGGTGGATTGGGGCTCCGGAGACTACCCGGAGACTGCGTCCTACATGGGCTTGGAAAGGGACGACTTCTCCCTGGTCACCAATCTGCCCACAGACATGTACGACCTGGAGGACTCCAACGCGGAAAGCTACGACACCTCCTTCCCCTCCAGGGTCGGCGTGTCCTTCTCCTCGATGCGTCACATGACGTCTTCACCTAGTCTCACAACAGCGGCTTACAGCTCTAGCGTCGGAAGTGTGGCCCCCACGTCCGTTCCTCTCCCGATCCATCCCTCTCCCAGTCACCCCACGCTAGCCTCAACACAAATACCAACACCTCAAGGGGATTTACCAGGAGGTTCAGATGTTGACTGGACAGATACCTTTATGGTTGAACCAACAGACCTCCTCTTACCAGACATGAATAGCCTGGAGTACTACACCATCCAGCTGACCAAGGATGACTCAGAAGAACACAGGGGCACTAACGTGACCACCACCTCCAGGCATTTCTCCCTGATGTCCATCAGCACCACGCACATCGTGGCCACTAGCACCTTCACTGTGGACCTCAGCCACATGCTTACAGCCTTCTATGGAGTAGATGGAGTGGAGGTCCAGCCTTCTGACAACACTTCCTGGATCGAAGAGTCCTCCACTGATATCTCCAGCTCAGAGCCTCTGAATACAACCACAGCAAACACTATGGAGATGACTCCGCTGAATGTCTCAGTGCCATTCTTGGAGGCTTCAGTAGTGCCAACTCCCTCCATGGACCTCTCGTCCTCCCTGTGGGGTGTCACTGGTCAGGTATCCGGTGAATGGACGAGCCCCGTGGCCACCTCCAGTGTCGGACTGGACAACAGCTCTGTCTTAGTGTCAGTGCAGCCTAGTGCTACTGCCTCGGAGACAGACATCCTGTGGTACGTCTCTCCCTCCGCCACAGAGACGGCCCTCCTCAGCACCTCTCTCGTAACTCCTGTGGTGACCACCTCTATCGCCTTCTCCCCATTTCCCGGCCAGACAGAATTACCCCCCAATGTCACCTCAGGCCCGACAGAACCAGCCACCAATGCCACCACCATCCCCCCGGTGTCAGTCATGGCTGACCAAGGCGTTGTTACTGATAGTCCTGTCACAGCAGTGACAAACGACAGCCAGACTACAGTTAGCGGTGTAGACATTTCCACAACTGATCCTGCCACCACCACCACCACTACTACTACCAGCATCACTACTGAGGCCTCTACAACCACCACTCTGGCCACCACCACTACCCTCCTAACTACTACTAAGAGCCCACCTACAACCATAGGCCGCCAGTACCTCTGTAACGTCACCAAGCCTGTGTACTTTGTTGAAGTCGGTAAGTTGTATTACCTCTTTGTCGTATTAATATACTTTTTTAATGCAGCAACATTATGTGGAAAGTCATCCTAATCAATGTTGCTAAGATATAATCAAAACTATGTCTTATCCATTTTAGTATGAAAGTCATGGTTTGTGATGTAATGTTTTGATAATATTGTCCACTAAATTAATCTATAACATAATTTATCAATGAGAGATGAGCTAATGTGAGATGAGATAATGATCTGATAATGAGATTTACTACCTATGTGTGCTTCCATCTTCCTATGCAGGTTTTCCGCCTGGGGCCACTGTTGGATATGCCAAATCCCAAGTCCGAGATGTCCTGAAGACAGAATTCAATAAGTCAGTTGAACTGCAGGTACATTATTATGCAGCATGGGGCATTTTTATTGGGGTTTATTCTTTACTTCAATACCTCATGAAATGGGTCGAGATAAGAGTGAACTGAAAAAGCAGACTTTTTCTTCAGTCTTTACATAGATAAAGTTATGTTATGCAGTGCATCTGGAAAGTATTCAGGCCCCTTGACTTTTTCCACATTTTGTTACGTTACAGCCTTATTCTAAAATTGATGTAAATGTTTTTTTTTCTCTTCAATCTACACACAATACCCCATAATGACAAAGCAAAAAGTTACATTTAACATTTTTGCAAATGTATTACAAAAAAAACTGCTGAAATATCACATTTGTAATAGGAATTCAGCCCATTACCTCATTGCTTTGTTAAAGCACCTTTGGCAGTGATTACAGCATCAAGTCTTCTTGGGTATGACTCTACAAGCTTGGCACACCTGTATTTGGGGAGTTTCTCCCATTCCTCTCTGCAGATCTTCTCAAGCTCTGTCAGGTTCGATGGGGAGCGTTGCTGCACAGCTATTTTCAGGTGCCTCCAGAGATGTTCGATCGGGTTCAAGTTCGGGATCTGTCTGGGCCACTCAAGGACATTCAGAGACGTGTCCCGAAGCCACTCCTGCCTTTTTTTGGCTGTGTGCTTAGGGTCTTTGTCCTGTTGAGAGGTGACCCTTTGCCCCAGTCTGAGGTCCTGAGCACACTGGAGCAGGTTTTCGTCAAAGTTCTCTCTGTACTTTTCTCTGTTCATCTTTGCCTCGATCCTGACTAGTCCCTGTGACTGAAAAACCTCCCCACAGCATGATGCTGCCACCACCATGCTTCACCGCTTGGCATTCAATCCAAAGAGGATTGAATTGGTTTCATCAGACCAGAGAATCCTGTTTCCCATGGTCTGAGAGTCTTTAGGTCCCTTTTGGCAAACTTCAAGCAGGCTGTCATGTGCCTTTTACTGAGGAGTGGCTTCCGTCTGGCCACTCTACCATAAAAGCCTAAATGGTGGAGTGCTGCAGAGATGGTTGTCCTTCTGGAAGGTTCTCCCATCTCCACTGAGGAACTCTGGAGCTCTGTCAAAGTGACCATCGGGTTCTTGGTCAGCTCCCTGACCAAGGCCCTTCTCCCCCAATTGCTCAGTTTGGCCAGGTGGCCAATCTTTTTTCATTTAAGAATGATGGAGGCCACTTTGTTTTGAGGAACTTTCAATGCTGCATTATTTTTTTGGTACCCTTCCCCAGATCTGTGTCTCGGAACTCTACGGACAGTTCCTTCAACCTCATAGCTTGGTTTTTGCACTGACATGCACTGTCAACTGTGGGACATTATATAGACAGGTGTGTGCCTTTCCAAATCATGTCCAATCAATTGAATTTACCATAGGTGGACTCCAATCAAGTTGTAGAAACAGCTCAAGGATGCTCAATGGAAACAGGTCACCTGAGCTCAATTTTGAGTCTCATAGCAAAGGGTCTGAATACTTATGTAAATAAGGTATCCGTTTTAAAATTTTTAATACATTTGTAAAAGTTTAAAAACCTGTTTTCACTTTGTCGTTATGGGGTATTGTGTGTAGTTTGCTGAGGAAATAGTTTTATTTAATCAATCAATTTTAGAGTAAGGCTGTAATGTAACAAAATGTCAAGGGGTCTTAATTCTTTCCGAAGGCACTGTATATAAATGAGTCCATAATCGTGGTCTGACATGACAACTAGGGCTAACCTCAAAGTGCTGGCACTGTTGTTAGCTTTACATTAGAAAGCGCAGGCTCCCTAAGAAACCGCCTAACAGCTGCAACATGCTCTGAGTTTAATCAAGCGATAGGGAGCTGCAGCAGTGGGTATGAGGCTGTTGTGTAATGGCCCAGGTCATGTGTGTGGGGGTATAGGGATGGGACGCACCAGGAAGGACAGCCCACTTCCTGTGGACTCTTAATCTCCAGGCTCTTTGATAAACAAACCACACTAATGACTAACTGCACACCCAACACTTCATGGCCCAGCAGAGAGGCAGTGACCTCAAGAAACTGTCTACCTTTTAACTGTTTATATGCTGTACAGTGCAAAAGGAGACGGTAGTGTGCATACACATACAGTACCTCATAGTTCATGGTGCCAGAACTGAATAAGAGATATTCAGCTGCACTTGGAGGATGATAGAAGTTGAAAGTAAGACAAAAAGAAAGACAGAGTTGAATTGAAAGAATACATCTAAACATTAAAATAACTCTTGCTAGGAAGAGAAATTATAATTGTGGTTTTTTTTCTGTTTCTTGGTAAAGGTTGCTAAGAATCCTCCAGACTTTGTGTTCCGGGCAGTGTCGGGTCCTGTGGTGTACACGGCCATATCAGTCATCAACGCCCTACGCCAATCAAGTCGAGGCTTCCTGTCCATCTCACACTACTGGAAGGTACCAGACCACCAGTACCAGGTCCACTCAGGTAAGAGCACTGTTTGGTATCGAACTATACAAGCTCCTTTTGAAATGGAGATTTGAATAGGTCATTCCCAGTACGTACTATGTTGTTAGTGTGTGTCTGAATGTAACTCTTCCCTTCTGTTTCCCATCCAGTGCTGCAGTTTGTGCCCAGGCACATTGACGTGCGCGTCTGCAACTTCAGCGAGCGCATTGAGAAAGGCCTGACCATGGCGTATGCCGAAGTGCGCCGGCGCTCGCAGGAGTCCACAAACTTCACTGTGGATGTAAGTGGAGACTGACTGAATATGGTTTAGCTCTCCAGTCAACTAGAACAGAGTAGAGCTTCTTCTAATGCTCTGTTATCATTAGCAGTCAATTACTCCTTCCAAGGTTTTCAACCCTAGAGTCCAACGCCTTGGTACTGATTGTCTGGAATCACCCCTAATCGCAACCCATTTCTGTCAGGAACCCTTAGCTCACACATTTGTTATTTCTAAAGACCACTGGCCGTGTACTTTAGCTATGCTCTTACTGCGAGAGCTCGATAAGAGCAGCGTCTGCTGAAATAAGTCTGGAAGTGGAAAGGAAAAGAGAGAAAAGCTCTGATTTTCCAAGAGAGTCAGTTGGCTGAGGCTAAGAAATTAGAAAGTTAGAAACTAATTGGGTTACTGTGTGCAAATGCAATACCTAGGCCCCGCAAACTCAACTCTGGACCCTGAAGCCAGTTCCGCTGCTTGTTTTAATTTTCTCCTCTAATCAAGGACTGATTTAGACCTGGGTGCAATTAATTATCAGGTATAACAGAAAACCAGCTGGCTCTGTACCATGTAGGGTAAGAGTTGAATACCCCTGGCCTAGACTGCAGTCTTAATTGGTGGTGCTTGTTTGCTGACTTCGACAAACATAGACTGAGACTGCCTCTAACGATTGCACCAGCAGTCCCCCTGATTGCAGCTGCAGGGGCTTGCTTCGGATTGGAGAGAGAAAGAGAGGCAGGAGCTGCTCGACTTTTATATTACAATTGTTAAAGCTTGTGGAGCGACAGGGAGTAATGGTTGAAATGTATGGTTGCGTGACTGTGTGTGCTGCAATAATACAACCTAAGTGTTGGTCTCCATCTCCACAAGTCTTTAGATCAGTGGTCACTCATTCAAGACCAAAATGACCAGCTTTGGTTTATTGAATCAGGTTTGATTCCACTATTAAAAGTATTCAGATGCTTGAGAAAGTGCTTATTTCGCTGTTCGGGTTTGCTGTTCTTGAATGTAGCAGGGTATGGAAAGTTTTCAGACACATACAGTTGAAGTCGGAAGTTTACATACACCTTAGCCAACTACATTTAAACTCAGTTTTTCACAATTCCTGACATTTAATCCTCGTAAAAATGCTCTGTCTTAGGTCAGTTAGGATCACCACTTTATTTTAAGAATGTGACATGTCAGAATAATAGTAGAGAGAATGATTTATTTCAGCTTTTATTTCTTTCATCACATTCCCAGTGGGTCATACATACACTCAATTAGTATTTGGTAGCATTGCCTTTAAATTGTTTAACTTGGGTCAAACGTTTCAGGTAGCCTTCCACAAGCTTCCCACAATAAGTTGGGTGAAATTTGGCCCATTCCTCCTGACAGAGCTGGTGTAACTGAGTCAGGTTTGTAGGCCTCCTTGCTTGCACACACTTTTTCAGTTCTGCCCACACATTTTCTATAGGATTGAGGTCAGGGCTTTGTGATGGCTACTCCAATATCTTGACTTTGTTGTCCTTAAGCCATTTTCCACAACTTTGGAAGTGTGCTTGGGGCTATTGTTAATTTGGAAGACCCATTTGTGACCAAGATGTCTTGAGATGTTGCTTCAATATACCCACATAACTTCCCATCCTCATGATGCCTTCTATTTTGTGAAGTGCACCAGAAGTGCACCAGGCCTTTCAGGTTATGTTGATATAGGACTCGTTTTACTGTGAATATAGATACTTTTGTACCCGTTTCCTCCAGCATCTTCCCAAGACCCTTTGCTGTTGTTCTGGGATTGATTTGCACTTTTCACACCAAAGTACGTTCATCTCTAGGAGACAGAACTCGTCTCCTTCCTGAGCGGTATGATGGATGCATGGTCCCATGCTGTTTATACTTGCGTACTATTGTTTGTACAGATGAACATGGTACCTTCAGGCGTTTGGAAATTGCTCCCAAGGATGAACCAGACTTGTGGAGGTCTATCATTTTTTTCTGAGGTCTTGGGTGATTTATTTTGATTTTCCCATGATGTGAAGCAAAGAGGCACTGAGTTTGACGGTAGGTCTTGAAATACATCCACAGGTACAGCTCCAATTGACTCAAATTATGTCAATTAGCCTATCAGAAGCTTCTAAAGCCATGACAGAATGTTCTGGAATTTTCCAAGCTGTTTAAAGGCACAGTCAACTTAGTGTATATTAACTTCTGACCCACTAGAATTGTGATACAGTGAATTATAAGTGAAATAATCTGTCTGTAAACAATTGTTGGAAAAGATTACTTGTGTCATGCACAAAGTAGATGTCCTAACTGACTTCAAAACTATAGTTTGTGAACAAGAAATGTGTGGAGTGGTTGAAAAACGAGTTTTAATGACTTCACACTAAGTGTATGTAAACTCCCGACTTCAACTGTAGGTTTCATAATCAGTAAATTAACGGATTAGACTGGATAATAAATTCATATCTGGAGAACACCATTTTAATTATGTCTGGTCATTTAATTTTCAATTCCCTTTCAATTTCAATTCCGCAAATGAAATGAGATCAATCTGATCCAAGCTGTATATTCACACTGGTTGAATCTACATTGTTTCCACGTCATTTCACTGAAATTACGTTAAAGGGTAACTCTCAACCCCAATTTCAGCCTTTGTCCAACCTCTTCAAATGCCTTCAGGTGAGAAGTTGTGGGTGGGGGGAATTGCCCATATGTAGAGTCCTTTAGGTGCCTTATGGCAAACTCCAAGAGGACTGTCATGTGCCTTTTACTGAGGAGTGGCTTCCGTCAGACCAGTCTACCATAAAGGCCTGATTGGTGGAGTGCTTCAAGGATGGTTGTCCTTCTGAAAGGTTCTCCCATCTCCACAGATGAACTCTGGTTCTTGGTCACCTCCCTGACCAAGGCCCTTCTCCCCCAATTGCTCAGTTTGGCCAGGAGGCCAGGTCTTGGTGGTTCCAAACTTCTTCCATTTAAGACTGATGGAGGCCACTGTGTTCTTGGGGACCTTCAATGCTGTAGAAATGTTTTGCTACCCTTCCCCAGAGGTGTGCCTCGACACAATCCTGTCTCTGAGCTCTGCAGACAGTTCCCTCGACCTCATGGCTTGGTTTTTGCTCTGACATGCACTGTCAACTGTGGGACCTTATATAGATGGGTGTGTGCCTTTCCAAATCATGTCCAATCAATTGAATTTACCACAGGTGGAATCCAATCAAGTCTCCAATTTCAGTCTCATAGCAAAGGCTCTGAATACTTAGTCAGTTCCATAAATATTTGGACATTGACCAAGTTATTCTTATTTTAGATGTCTACCACAGCATATTGGAGTTGAATTAATTCAATAAAGTGTAGACTTTCAGCTTTAATTTCGCCTAAAATGACATACCCAAATGTAACTGCCTGTAGCTCAGGACCTGAAGCAAGGATATGCATATTATTGATGCCATTTTTATGGAAACACTTTGAAGTTTGTGGAAATGTGAAATGAATGTTGGAGAATATAACACATTAGATCTGGTAAAAGATGCCAGGCCTTTACTGCAGCTGTCTTCAGTTCCTACTTGCTCTTGTGGCGTTTTGCTTTCAGTGATGCCTTCAGCAAGTGAAATGCATGCTCAATTGGATTCAGGTCAAGTGATTGACTTGGCCATTGCAGAACATTATAATTATTTGCCTTTAAAAAAAGTATTGGGTTGCTTTCGCAATATGCTTCGGGTCGTTGTCCATCTGCACTTTGAAGCACCGTCCAATGAGTTTTTAAGCATTTGGCTCAATTTGAGCAGATAATATAACCCTAAACACTTCAAAATTCATCATGCTGCTTTTGTCAGCAGTCACATCGTCAATATAGACAAGGGAATCAGCTCCATTGGCAGCCATACATGCCCACGCCATAACACTACCTCCACCATGCTTCACAGATGAGGTGGTATGCTCTGATCATGAGCAGTTCTTCTCCATACTCTTCTCTTCCCGTCATTCTGGTACAAGTTGATCTTTGTCTCATCTGTCCATAGGCTGTTGTTCCAGAACTGTACAGGCTTTTCTAGATGTTGTTTGGCAAACTCTAATCTGCTCTTCCTGTTTTTGAGGCTTACCAATGGTTTACATCTTGTGGTAAACCGTCAGTATTTACTCTGGTGAAGTCTTCTCTTGACTGTTGACTTTGACACAGATACGCCTGCTTCCTGGAGGGTGTTCTTGATCTGGCCAACTGTTGTGAAGGGGTTTTTCTTCACCAAGGAAATAATTCTTCTGTCATCCACCACAGTTGTTATCCATGGTCTTCCAGGCCTTTTGGTGTTCCTGAGCTCACCAGTGCGTTTTCTTTTTAAGAATGTATGAAATAGTTGATTTGGCCACACCTAATGTTTTTGCTATCTCTCTGATGGGTTTGTTTTGATTTGTCAGCCTAATGATGGCTTTCTTCACTGGCAGTGACAGCTCTTGGGAATTCATATTGAGGGTTAACAGCAACAGATTCCAAATGCAAATGTCACACTTGAAATCAACTCTTGACCTTTTATCTGCTTACTTGTAAATTCACTAATGAGGGAATAACACACACCTGACCATGGAACGGCTGTGCAGCCAATTGTCCAATTACTTTTGGTCCTTTAATTTATAATTATATTAGTTTGTCCAATTACTAATGAGCCCCTAAAATTGGGGGGCTATGTATAAAAATGGTTGTAATTCCTACACTGTTCATACAATCATTTTGACAAAACCCTTAAATTAAAGATGAACGTCTACACTTAAAGCACATCTTGATTCCTTTCAAGTCCATTGTGGTGGCGTACAGAGACAAAATTATGCAAATTGTCTCACTGTCCAGATACTTATGAACCTGACTGTATTTTTTTTTTTAACCTTTATTTTACTAGGCAAGTCAGTTAAGAACAAATTCTTATTTTCAATGACGGCCTAGGAATAGTGGGTTAACTGCCTGTTCAAGGGCAGAACAACAGATTTTGTACCTTGTCAGCTCAGGGATTTGAACTTGCAACCTTTCGGTTACTAGTCCAATGATCTAACCACTAGGCTACAGCTTGGGGATTTGAACTTGCAACCTTTCGGTTACTAGTCCAATGCTCTAACCACTAGGCTACACTGCCGTATGAAAATAAGGTATTTCTGTTTTTTATTTTTAATAAATTAAACATTTCGCTTTGTCATTATGGGGTATTGTGTGTAGATTGATGAGATAAAAAAAGGCTGTTATGTAACAAAATGTGGAAAAAGTCAAGGGGTCTGAATACTTTCCAAATGCACTGTAGATGTGTTTGAAACCATAAGCACAAACCTTGCATTTTGTGTAACGTCAGTCAAGGAAGCATCATGCAATATATATTGTCACTCTCCCCTTACCAAGACCAATGCCAAATAAGGCACGCTGTCACCTGCTTTTATAGTAAGCCTTGATGTGGTACTGTACCTCCCAGCACATCTAGAAGTACCCTCCCTTAAGATGATATAGAGGCACTTTCTGAAGGTGCCTCTACATCACAATTGAAATGGTAGAGTTGAACCGCTAGGGGGAAAAAGAGCTAGATTTACTACTAAAAGACCAACATTTATCACTTTTGCAACGAACTGTCAAAATGAAGAGCAGAATTGACGTGTTTCACTATAACTAAGCATAAAACATCTGGTTTTTGTATTACATTTTTTTATTTTTACCAATGTTAAATTTACATCTTTGCCCAGTATACATAAATAATTGCGAACATCACACTGCAGTGTATGCTCACATGGTTTATTGGTGACAGTCTCTTTTTACCATTTACTGAACTTTTGATATCCATCCCTAGCTCAAAGACGTGTGGATATGTCATATTTTCCTAGATTCTGAACATCACCATGAACCAGCCAAGTAGTCAGCAAAGGGAGCCGGTGGACGTGACCTTTGCGGTGCGTGGGGCCATAGGCTACCTGAAGGGGTCAGAGGTCAGCAACCACCTGAGGCTGCTCAACATGGTGGAATTCAGCTACTACCTGGGCTTCCCCGTGCTGCAGATCGCCGAGCGTGAGTCTATTATCATTGTCTAATGGATTGGGATTTTATGCCAAACGCCACTCCTGAAGTTCACTTGGGGAAAAATACATATATTCTAATCAAATGTATTCTATTAGCCAATCTGCTTCACCTTCTATACACCTATTTTAACCTCAATAGAGAGTATTTTCAGGTTGTCTGTACTTGTCTGGTTTCCCTCTGTTCTTTCCCAATAGCTTTCCACTACCCGGAGTTGAACACCACCCAGTTGCTTCGCTCGTCTTGGGTTAGAACAGGTATGCTTCCCCTTGTCAACAACTCTGACATTAGGTCAGCGTTTTCCAAACTCAGTCCTGGGGACCTCAAGGGGTGCATGTTTTGGTTGTTGGAATTATTTGTTCATTATTTGAATCTGCTGTGGGCAAAAACCAAAACGTGCACCTCTTGTGGTCCCAAGGACTGAGTTTGGGAAACGCTCCTTTAAATATTCCATCCAATCTAAATCTCAACTGCAGCAAGAGGATGGATTGAAAGACATACACATGTAGGGCCTATGTTCTGGCTGTGTGATAGGCTATGTGTTGGTTCTGTATTTCCTGTCCTGTGAGTGATATCATAACTCTCTGTTTCCTGTCCTTGACCAGTGTTGCTGGGTGTGCTGGATCAGGGGGTGGACGAGCGGACCTTCCAGGCCAAGATGGAACGTCGTGTGGCCCTGCTGCTAGGAGAAGTGCTGGGGGCGGCCAGGCGCACCAAGAGGGCCACCAGCGTGGCTAACCACAGTGTTCAGGTAACCGCATCGGAGCGACTATACCCATCAAATTCTAATTTGGACCTTGAAGCCAGTTCCACTGCTTTTTTCAATGTTCCCTTTACACCTGGGACACCAGGTAAGTGCAATTCATTATCAGGTAGAACAGATAACCAGCAGTACTCCGGACCTCATAGGGTAAGTTTTGAATACCCCTGCACTATACTATACACGGGTAGATGTGTGTGTACAGTTAGGTAACACCTTTTTTTCTAAAAGTGTACTGCTACTCAGAGACATTTATACAGAATAAGTCATGAACACACACACATACCACACACACACACACAATGCATTACATTTGAGAACTCAAATTACAGTTATCTCGTGTTGTGCTTTACCATAACTCTAAGTACAGCAAGTACAGCTCTCCCCCTGTGGTAATAGCCCCTAGTCTAGGCTGCCCTAGGTACTGTGTTACTGAAGAGAGTAAGTCTGGGTCGTGTGTGATCTGACACAGAAATACAACCTGTGTTCCCTCAGCCAGCCTCTAATCCACATCCAGTCCCCAAGTTTATTAGAGTGGAATGATGAACAGTGTGTGGCCCCACCTGAACCACCCCCTTCCAAAACACACACACACACACACACACACACACACACACACACACACACACACACACACACACACCTCCTGGGTTTATAATAACTCCAGCTGCCAGGCAGAGAGAGAATTAATAATTGATCTGCTATTAGCGACTGGTGCACACAGCAGTCGAGTAACGGGTCTTGAAAGAAAGACAATTTGACTTGGTGGTTGGTCTTTGAGTGGCTGGCGCTGTGATGAATACTGTAGGTGGAGTTGCCATGGATACTCTGGCCTATCCTGTCCCCTGAATGTTGTTAAGAGAGAGGGGAGTAGAGTAGAGCAGGTGCTGTGGAGCTCCACAAAAGGCCGAGCTTGATTAGTAAAGCAGTGGTGCTCTGGGTAGAAAAGACTACAAGCCCTTGATAATGAGTCTCACTGTTCCGATTCATAGAGAGCTCACCACAAGGAATAATATCCACTGAATTAGTAGGAAGGAAGCTTTTACCAGTTGATGTGACTAACACCGTATAGTCCACTCTGTTTGCAACCACATGCACCAATACCCTTCTACAGATTATTGTTATGTTATTATTGGGTAATGGGGAAAGAAAAGTAGAGGCAGAATAGAAACCACATTTAAACCACTGGAAGCTAGTACCAGGCATTGTCGCTGCAGAGCTACACGTTGTATTGCGTTACAATTTATTGTGTTACTAAGTGGGATTAAAATGTATTTAATTGTACTTTTTTGGTCGACAATTTACAAACAATACTCTAATGTCGAAGAGGAAGAAAAAGGCAAATATAGTAGTTTAGAAAAAGTATTCAGCTCCCTGAGTCAATACATTTTAGAAACACCTTTTGGCATCGGTTACAGCTGTGGGTCTTCATGGGTAAGTCTATAAGAGCTGTGCACACCTGGATTGTGCCATATTTGCCCATTATTCTTCTGAAAAAAAGGTCAGCCAAACACAAGGCTTTGCATTCAGGACAAAAAGTGTATTCCTTTGCTGTGTTTTTATGTCTCTGGGTGGTTTAATACATAATCCACAGCAGAATGAATAACTTCACCATGCTTAAAGATGTATTCATTGTCTGATTTGTTATTGTAACCCATCTACCAATCACTGCCCTTTTCTTATGAGGCTTTCGAAAAGCTCACTGATCTTTGTTATTTGAATCTGTCTTTAAAATTCAATAGTTGACGGAGGGACCATACAGATGTTACATGTATGGGGTTAGTCATTCAAAAATCACACATCTTCCTCCCTTCAGATTGTGAGTACGACCAGGCTGGTGGGAGCGGAACACCCCCTGGAGATGGTGTACTTTGTGGAGGGTCCCAGCGGGGAGCGGCAGCCTGCAATCACTACAGCCAACCTGCTGAACCGTCTTGACGTGCAGAGGGCAGCCATCATACTGGGATACAGAGTGGAGGGCATCCTGGCTACACGTAAGTTCCAGGCCACAGACTGGTCCCAGATCGCTTTATGCTGTCTTGCCAACTCCTATGGTCTTGACGATAGAGTATCTATCTAATCTAATCTATCTATCTAATATATCTAATATATCTAATATATCTATCTAATATATCTAATCTAATCTATTTTTATCTATCTATCTATTTCATCTATCTAATCTATCTATATATTTTATCTGTCTATCTATCTTATCTATTTTATCTATCCTATATATCTATCTATCTATTTTATCTATCATATCTATTTTATCTATCCTATCTAATCTATCTATCTAATCTATTTTATCTATCATATCTATCTATTTTATCTATCTAATCTATTTTATCTATCGATCTTATCTATTTAATCTATCCTATCTATCTATTTTATCTATCTATCTATTTTATCTATCTATTTTATCTATCCTATCTATCTATTTTATCTATCTATCTATTTTATCTATCCTATCTATCTATTTTATCTATCCTATCTATTGTATCTATCTATCTTATCTATCTATTTTATCCATCTATTTTATCTATCTATCTCTATCTATCTATTGTATCTATCTATTGTATCTATCCTATCTATTTTATCTCTTTTTTATCTATCTATTTTATCTATCCTATCTATTTTATCTATCTATTTTATCTATCCTATCTATCTATCTATCTATCTATTTGATCTATCCTATCTATTGTATCTATTGTATCTATCTATCTATCTATTTTATCCATCTATTTTATCTATTTGATCTATTCTATCTATTTGATCTATCCTATCTATTTGATCTATCTATTTTATCTATCCTATCTATTTTATCTATCTATTTTATCTATCCTATCTATTTTATCTATCTATTTTATCTATCCTATCTATCTATCTATCTATCTATTTGATCTATCCTATCTATTGTATCTATTGTATCTATCTATCTATCTATTTTATCCATCTATTTTATCTATTTGATCTATTCTATCTATTTGATCTATCCTATCTATTTTATCTATCTATTTTATCTATCCTATCTATTTTATCTACCTATTTTATCTATCTATTTTATCTATTTTATCTATCTATTTGATCTATTCTATCTATCGTATCTATCTATTTGATCTATCCTATCTATTTTATCTATCTATTTTATCTATCCTATCTATTTATCTATCCTATTTTATCTATCTATTTTATCTATTTTATCTATCCTATCTATTTTATCTATCTATTTGATCTATTTTATCTATTTGATCTATTTTATCTATCCTATCTATCTATCATATCTATTTTATCTATCTAATCTATCTATCTAATCTATTTTATCTATCATATCTATCTATTTTATCGATCTAATCTATTTTATCTATCTATCTAATCTATTTTATCTATCGATTTTATCTATCTAATCTATTTTATCTATCTTATCTATCCTATCTATCTATCATATCTATCCTATCTATCTATCATATCTATTTTATCTATCTATCTAATCTATTTTATCTATCATATCTATCTATTTTATCGATCTTATCTATTTTATCTATCTATCTATTTTATCTATCTATCTATCTATATATCTATCTATCTATCTATTTTATCTATCCTATCTATCTATTTTATCTATCTATCTATTTTATCTATCCTATCTATCTATCTATTTTATCTATCCTATCTATCTATTTGATCTATCCTATCTATTATATCTATCCTATTTTATCTATTTTATCTATCCTATCTATTTTATCTATCTATTTTATCTATCCTATCTATTTATCTATCCTATTTTATCTATCTATTTTATCTATCTATTTTATCAATCTATTCTATCTATCTATCTATTTTATCTATCCTATTTTATCTATCTATTTGATCTATTTTATCTATCTATCTATTTGATCTATCCTATCTATTTTATCTATCCTATTTTATATATCCTATCTATTTATCTATCCTATTTTATCTATCTATTTTATCTATCTATCTATTTTATCTATTTGATCTACCTATTTGATCTATCTATTTGATCTATCTATCTATTTTATCTATCCTATTTTATCTATTTTATCTATCCTATCTATTTTATCTATCTATTTTATCTATCCTATCTATTTATCTATCCTATTTTATCTATCTTTTTTATCTATCTATTTTATCTATCCTATCTATTTTATCTATCTATTTGATCTATCCTATCTATTCTATCTATCTTATCTATCTATTTGATCTATCTATCTATCTTATCTATCTATTTTATCTATCTATTTTATCTATCTATTTTATCCATCTATTTTATCTATCTATTTGATCTATTCTATCTATCTATCGTATCTATCTATTTGATCTATCCTATCTATTTTATCCATCTATTTTATCTATCTATTTGATCTATTCTATCTATCTATTTGATCTATCCTATCTATTATATCTATCCTATTTTATCTATTTTATCTATCCTATCTATTTTAT
Organism: Oncorhynchus kisutch; assembly: GCF_002021735.2. NCBI lineage: Eukaryota > Metazoa > Chordata > Actinopteri > Salmoniformes > Salmonidae > Oncorhynchus > Oncorhynchus kisutch. Next base: position 41,974,692 of record NC_034177.2, read on the forward strand.
CTATCTATTTTATCTATCCTATCTATTTATCTATCCTATTTTATCTATCTATTTTATCTATCTATTTTATCAATCTATTCTATCTATCTATCTATTTTATCTATCCTATTTTATCTATCTATTTGATCTATTTTATCTATCTATCTATTTGATCTATCCTATCTATTTTATCCATCTATTTTATCTATCTATTTGATCTATTCTATCTATCTATTTGATCTATCCTATCTATTATATCTATCCTATTTTATCTATTTTATCTATCCTATCTATTTTATCTATCTATTTTATCTATCCTATCTATTTATCTATCCTATTTTATCTATCTATTTTATCTATCTATTTTATCAATCTATTCTATCTATCTATCTATTTTATCTATCCTATTTTATCTATCTATTTGATCTATTTTATCTATCTATCTATTTGATCTATCCTATCTATTTTATCTATCCTATTTTATATATCCTATCTATTTATCTATCCTATTTTATCTATCTATTTTATCTATCTATCTATTTTATCTATTTGATCTACCTATTTGATCTATCTATTTGATCTATCTATCTATTTTATCTATCCTATTTTATCTATTTTATCTATCCTATCTATTTTATCTATCTATTTTATCTATCCTATCTATTTATCTATCCTATTTTATCTATCTTTTTTATCTATCTATTTTATCTATCCTATCTATTTTATCTATCTATTTGATCTATCCTATCTATTCTATCTATCTTATCTATCTATTTGATATATCTATCTATCTTATCTATCTATTTTATCTATCTATTTGATCTATCCTATCTATTCTATCTATCTTATCTATCTATTTGATCTATCTATCTATCTTATCTATCTATTTTATCTATCTATTTTATCTATCTATTTTATCTATCTATTTTATCCATCTATTTTATCTATCTATTTGATCTATTCTATCTATCTATCGTATCTATCTATTTGATCTATCCTATCTATTTTATCTATCTATTTTATCTATCTATTTTATCTATTTTATCTATTTATCTATCCTATTTTATCTATCTATTTTATCTATCCTATCTATTTTATATATCCTATTTTATCTATCTATTTTATCTATCCTATTTTATCTATCCTATTTTATCTATCTATCTATCTTATCTATCTATTTGATCTATCTATTTTATCTATCCTATTTTATCTATCCTATTTTATCTATCCTATTTTATATATCCTATTTTATATATCTATTTTATCTATCCTATCTATTTATCTATCCTATTTTATCTATCCTATTTTATCTATCTATCTATCTTATCTATCTATTTGATCTATCTATTTTATCTCTCTATCTTATCTATTTTATCTATCTATTTTATCTATCCTATTTTATCTATCTTATCTATCTATTTTATCTATTCTATTTTATCTATCTATTTTATCTATCTATCTATCTTATCTATCTATTTGATCTATCTATTTTATCTCTCTATCTTATCTATTTTATCTATCTATTTTATCTATCCTATTTTATCTATCTATTTTATCTATCCTATTTTATCTATCTATTTTATCTATCCTATCGATTTTATCCATCCTGTCTTTGTTCAGGCACATATCCATGCACCAGTGCATTCATTGACACAGAACGTGTTCATTAAGCTTTTGGAGCTCCTGATCATAGTAAAGTGAATCTGCACAGTAAAAAAGGATAAAAAGAGAATACTAATGAATTGCTTTCTCAGTATATGTTGACATGTATTTATAGCAGCGTCTCAACTAATGACTTTATCCTATAGACTGTGTCAAATGTCTATCAACCTCATTATATACCCATGTTCGGGATGAAAGCCTAACACACGGTCAGAGCACCTCAGGGGACTTATGTCCCTGCTGTAAGACTCATCTTACGGCAGGCAAGGGTTCTCCCAAGGGGTACGACAAGCCTTAATTAATCCTAATGAAGTCCCTTGGTTACAGCAGGGGAACCGACAGCCTAAAGATGTTGTGCGTGGAACACAGTGTGTACCATGCAGTGCATCTACTCTAGCTGTTTAGAAATTAACTTGGTGTGCTAGTTTGGTTTTCTGATGGGGATATATAAACACAGACAGATGCGCACACACACACACACACACACACACACACACACACACACACACACACACACACACACACACACACACACACACACACACACACACACACACACACACACACACACACACACACACGCAGGCAGGCAGGCAGTCATATGCATATAATTACACATACATGATGTACACACACTCTATAATATTCTATATCATGTTACGTGTTAAGTATGTCTCTATGGCCCTGTAGCTGTGGAGAAGGTGGCGGGCTACCCTCCCACGGACACGGAGAACACCAGCGTGTGGATCATTGTCGGCGTGGTGGTGCCGCTAGGTGTGGCCGTCGTCATCATCTCCATCCTGTACTGGAAGTTGTGTCGCACCGACAAGCTGGAGTTCCAGCCCGACGCCATGACCACTGTCCAGCAGAGACAGAAGGTGATCAAAAACCTGATAGAAATAAAGAGACTGAAGGTGAGGGGGGAGGAGGAGGGACGATGTGCCAAGGAGCATGATCCTAGAGTTTATTCACCTCTTTTAACCTGCTGTCATGTCTGGGTGTGTTGGGTCTTACATGTTTATGTTGCCTGTCTCTTTGTCCATAACCACGGTCTTAAATGGCCCTACTCTACACGGCTATCCTGTCTCTCTGATGGATCAGTCTGTCTGGTCTGACTGTGTAGTTATTAGGGGTTATCCAGTCTCTCTGATGGATCAGTTTGTCTGGTCTGTCTGTGTAGTTATTAGGGGTTATCCTGTCTCTCTGATGGATCAGTCTGTCTGGTCTGACTGTGTAGTTATTAGGGGTTATCCTGTCTCTCTGATGGATCAGTCTGTCTGGTCTGTCTGTGTAGTTATTAGGGGTTATCCTGTCTCTCTGATGGATCAGTATGTTTGGTCTGTCTGTGTAGTTATTAGGAGTTATCCTGTCTCTGATGGATCAATCTGTCTGGTCTGTCTGTGTAGTTATTATGGGTTATCCTGTCTCTGATGGATCAGTATGTCTGGTCTGTCTGTGTAGTTAATAGGGGTTATCCTGTCTCTCTGATGGATCAGTCTGTCTGGTCTGTCTGTAGTTATTAGGGGTTATCCTGTCTCTCTGATGGATCAGTCTGTCTGGTCTGTCTGTGTAGTTATTAGATATATGAACATAGATATGTCTTTTAGATATAACACAAGCAGTGGAGACACAGAGGAGTCGACGGCTGATAACCCCTTCACTCTCTATGCTGTGTGTGAAGGTAGAGGGGGACAAATAGCTGTCAGTATCATAGATAACTAAAAGTACAATGTACTATGCACAGAGATGCTGCAGATGGATATATACAGTGGGGATGGATATATACAGTGGGGATAACAAGTATTTGATACACTGCCGATTTTGCAGCTTTTCCTACTTACAAAGCATGTAGAGGTCTGTAATTTTTATCATAGGCACACTTCAACTGTGAGAGACGGAATCCTAAACAAAAATCCAGAAAATCACATTGTATGATTTTTAAGTAATTCATTTGCATTTTATTGCATGACATAAGTATTTGATCACCTACCAAGCAGTAAGTATTCCGGCTCTCACAGACCTGTTAGTTTTTCTTTAAGAAGCCCTCCTGCTCTCCACTCATTACCTGTATTAACTGCACCTTGTTTGAACTCGTTACCTGTATAAAAGACACCTGTCCACACACTCAATCAAACAGACTCCAACCTCTGCACAATGGCCAAGACCAGACAGCTGTGTAAGGACATCAGGGATAAAATTGTAGACCTGCACAAGGCTGGGATGGGCTACAGGACAATAGGCAAGTAGCTTGGAGAGAAGGCAACAACTGTTGGCGCAATTATTAGAAAATGGATGAAGTTCAAGATGACGGTCAATCACCCTCGGTCTGGGGCTCCATGCAAGATCTCACCTCGTGGGGCATCAATGATCATGAGGAAGGTGAGGGATCAGCCCAAAACTACACAGCAGGACCTGGTCAATGACCTGAAGAGAGCTGGGACCACAGTCTCAAAGAAAACTATTAGTAACACACTACGCTGTCATGGATTGAAATCCTGCAGCGCACGCAAGGTCCCCCTGCTCAAGCCAGCACATGTCCAGGCCCATCTGAAGTTTGCCAATGACCATCTGGATGATCCAGAGGAGGAATGGGAGAAGGTCATGTGGTCTGATGAGACAAAAATAGAGCTTTTTGTTCTAAACTTGTTTGGAGGAAGAAGAAGGATGAGTACAACCCCAAGAACACTATCCCAACTGTGAAATGGAGGTGGAAACATCATTCTTTGGGGATGCTTTTCTGCAAAGGGGACAGGACGACTGCACAGTATTGAGGGGAGGATGGATGGGGCCATATATCGCGAGATCTTGGCCAACAACATCCTTCCCTCAGTAAGAGCATTGAAGATGGGTCGTGGCTGGGTCTTCCAGCATGACAACTACCCGACACACAGCCAGGGCAACTAAGGAGTGGCTCCGTAAGAAGCATCTCAAGGTCCTGGAGTGGCCTAGCCAGTCTCCAGACCTGAACCCAATAGAAAATCTTTGGAGGGAGCTGAAAGTCCGTATTGCCCAGCGACAGCCCCGAAACCTGAAGGATCTGGAGAAGGTCTGTATGGAGGAGTGGGCCAAAATCCCTGCTGCAGTGTGTGCAAACCTGGTCAAGAACTACAGGAAACGTATGATCTCTGTAATTGCAAACAAGGGGTTCTGTACCAAATATTAAGTTCTGCTTTTCTGATGTATCAAATACTTATGTCATGCAATAAAATGCAAATGAATTACTTAAAAATCATACAATGTGATTTTCTGGATTTTTGTTTTAGATTCCGTCTCTCACAGTTGAAGTGTACCTATGATAACAATTCCAAACCTCTACATGCTTTGTAAGTAGGAAACTGCCGATTTTGCAGGTTATCAAATACTAGTTCTCCCCACTGTATATATCCATCTGCAGCATCTCTGTGCGTAGTACATTGTACTTTTAGTTATCTCTGATACTGACAGCTATTTTTCCTCCTCCACCTTCACACACAGCATAGAGAGTGATGTGTTATCAGCCAGTCGACACCTCTCTGCTTGTGTTATACGGTTATCGCCCCTCTAAAGGACATATCCATATCTAGGTCTCTATATCTCCCTGGCAGTGCACTCCTCTAAACCACTTCTGTTTCTCCATGTCTGTATGAGACACTACTTCCTTGTTATTTTTTTATCTATTTAAAAAAACATTTTTTAACCTTTATTTAACTAGGCAAGTCAGAACAAATTCTTATTTTCAATGACGGCCTAGGAACAGTGGGTTAACTTCCTGTTCAGGGGCAGAACGATAGATTTGTACATTGTCAGCTCTGGATTTGAACTTGCAACCTTTCGGTTACTAGTCCAACACTCTAACCACTAGGCTACCCTGCCGCCCCATGATTGGAAGGCTAGTTCTCGCCATATAGGGTGGTTGTGGTAGTCTCAGGCTGGGTCTCTGGGGTGAATCCTACAACTTAAGTAGAATTGTTTTGGTGTCAATTGGAGACTAAGTGAAAATGTGACTTAAGTGGGAGTTTTGCCCTTGTGCTGATAGTACTACTACTCTATACTCCCATATAGTTTAGCCCATCTCCCTCCCCTGTTGTCCAGTGATCCAGTGTATTCATGGAAAGGATCACAGGCTCCCTATGTGGCAGCATCCCATGCATTAGAGAGGATCACAAGCTCCCTATGTGGCAGGCAAGCCCGACAGTAATTGGCTCTCACTGCTGTAAGGCACAGCGGCTGTGTTCTTGCCCATGGCTGCCCCTGCTGTACTGCAGCTCTACACAGCTCTGCAAGATCCCCCTGGCTGACAGTAACACACTCACACACATGCGCACACTCACATATACGCATGCACGCGCTCACACAGACACCCTGCATAATACACACTCATTGCTATCCAGACAGTTAGGATCTGCTCTGCCTACTGCTGCTGCTGGGGGCTGTCTAATCTCTATCCTCACACATACACACACACACACACACACACACATTGATGATCAGACACATCTATCGTTCCCTACCTCTGCCCAACACCTCTATCATCCATCATCACATAACACATCCCCTCTTTCCACTTCTATTTCTCTTTCCTGTTTCTGTTCAGTCCACTCAATCATCGTTCAGGGGATCATCGTTAAGGGAATCACCGTTCAGGGAATCATCGTTCAGGGGATCATCGTTAAGGGAATTACCATTCAGGGAATCATCGTTCAGGGAATCAAGGTCTCCTCTTTCAATCAAGAGGCAAATAACCTTTAGTGAGGGGGAAGAGGATGAGGAAGAAGAAGAAGAGGAGGAGGAAGAGGAGGAAGAAGAAGAGGAGGAGGAGGAGGAAGATGAGAAAAAGGTGAAGGTACAAAGTAGAAGCAAGTAGTTTGTAGAAGACCCTGAAGAAAATGGGTTGTGTAGTGTGTAGTGGACTTGGATCCATTGGTTGTTGTGAGCAGAGGATGGTAGCATATTGTCCCTGTACTAAAGGGGCAATGAAGTCCCATGGTAGTGAACACCCAGAGACCTTGTCAACTCATCACATGTGTCGATCTCCATCTGCTCAGGGGCCAAAGCTTCCTCCTCCCAAGCCAAAACCAAAGCCCACGCAGAAAAGTGAGAGCTATGAGGAGGAAGAGAAAAAGGAGAAAGAGAAAACAGTGTTGAAAGGGAAGAAGGCAAAACAGAAGGTACAATGTACTGTATAAAGGAAGTAGTCCTCTCCTTATTAGACGTGTTGGCCTGTTTCCAGGCCTTAGAGAGCGTTTGGTCAGACACACAGAGATGGTAGCTAGTTTGGCGCAGTACTCATGTTTACATATAATAAAACAAAGTATTTTTTGAATACTTGGCTTCAATGTTTTTGATGCTTATCATCATAGTTTTTGTAGTCTCAGGCCATATATTGGATGGATACCATACTATCATGTACTGTATCAGTCTTTAGTAAGTACTGTAGTTCCCATTAGACTAGGCCAAGGTTTCAATATTTTTTTCTCTCTTTTGTTATCTCCCGACTTAGTGAATAGTGTGTGAGTAGAATCAGTAGCATAGTCTAGATCTGTGTGGGGTAGTGATGTTTTTACCTAGATATTCAGTTGGTGACTGTAAGACTGCTTACTGCTTACTGCTTAGCATGCCTGGTTTATCATACTGGAGAGATTTCCCTCTCAAAGACAAAAGCTTAGCGTAGCACCCTGTATTATATGCATATTCAACAGTGTTTAAGAAATATATAACCTTCAGCAGGGTTATCTTTTGATCAAGCCATCAATGTCTAGTGATTATTCGTGTCGCAGAAATGTTCGCTAACGTGTTAGCAATTAGCATGTTTGACATTTCAGTTGAAGTACTACTACTATCAGCTTTTTGATAAGAGGTTTAGCAAAAAACAATATGGCCCTGTATTATTGGCATACGGTCCCCAGTTATTGGCCACCATACTCTTTTGTTTTATTACAAGATATATCCATTTCATTGTGTTCAAAAAAGAGACACCAACCTCGTATCCGAAGTGTTTAACTAGATCCTAAGCTAACCTTCCAGTAAAAAAATACTTGCCTGTCAACATTTCATTGCGCAGCCCGCTGCGCCCTCCTGTAGACTCTTAAAAATGGTTCTTCACCCACATCTTCTTTAGTGTTATAACCAAATAATGTCTCATTATTGTGCCTTGCGAAAGTATTCGGCCCCCTTGAACTTTGCGACCTTTTGCCACATTTCAGGCTTCAAACATAAAGATATAAAACTGTATTTTTTTGTGAAGAATCAACAACAAGTGGGACACAATCATGAAATGGAACGACATTTATTGGATATTTCCAACTTTTTTAACAAATCAAAAACTGAAAAATTGGGCGTGCAAAATTATTCAGCCCCTTTACTTTCAGTGCATCAAACTCTCTCCATAAGTTCAGTGAGGATCTCTGAATGATCCAATGTTGACCTAAATGACTAATGATGATAAATACAATCCACCTGTGTGTAATCAAGTCTCCGTATAAATGCACCTGCACTGTGATAGTCTCAGAGGTCCGTTAAAAGCGCAGAGAGCATCATGAAGAACAAGGAACACACCAGGCAGGTCCGAGATACTGTTGTGAAGATCTGTTGCCGGATTTGGATACAAAAAGATTTCCCAAGCTTTAAACATCCCAAGGAGCACTGTGCAAGCGATAATATTGAAATGGAAGGAGTATCAGACCACTGCAAATCTACCAAGACCTGGCCGTCCCTCTAAACTTTCAGCTCATACAAGGAGAAGACTGATCAGAGATGCAGCCAAGAGGCCCATGATCACTCTGGATGAACTGCAGAGATCTACAGCTGAGGTGGGAGACTCTGTCCATAGGACAACAATCAGTCGTATATTGCACAAATCTGTCCTTTATGAAAGAGTGGCAAGAAGAAAGCAATTTCTTAAAGATATCCATAAAAAGTGTTGTTTAAAGTTTGCCACAAGCCACCTGGGAGACACACCAAACATGTGGAAGAAGGTGCTCTGGTCAGATGAAACCAAAATTGAACTTTTTGGCAACAATGCAAAACGTTATGTTTGGCGTAAAAGCAACACAGCTCATCACCCTGAACACACCATCCCCACTGTCAAACATGGTGGTGGCAGCATCATGGTTTGGGCCTGCTTTTCTTCAGCAGGGACAGGGAAGATGGTTAAAATTGATGGGAAGATGGATGGAGCCAAATACAGGACCATTCTGGAAGAAAACCTGATGGAGTCTGCAAAAGACCTGAGACTGGGACGGAGATTTGTCTTCCAACAAGACAATGATCCAAAACATAAAGCAAAATCTACAATGGAATGGTTCAAAAATAAACATATCCAGGTGTTAGAATGGCCAAGTCAAAGTCCAGACCTGAATCCAATCGAGAATCTGTGGAAGGAACTGAAAACTGCTGTTCACAAATGCTCTCCATCCAACCTCACTGAGCTCGAGCTGTTTTGCAAGGAGGAATGGGAAATAATTTCAGTCTCTCGATGTGCAAAACTGATAGAGACATACCCCAAGCGACTTACAGCTGTAATCGCAGCAAAAGGTGGCGCTACAAAGTATTAACTTAAGGGGGCTGAATAATTTTGCACGCCCAATTTTTCAGTTTTTGATTTGTTAAAAAAGTTTGAAATATCCAATAAATGTCGTTCCACTTCATGATTGTGTCCCACTTGTTGTTGATTCTTCACAAAAAAAATACAGTTTTATATCTTTATGTTTGAAGCCTGAAAGGTCGCAAAGTTCAAGGGGGCCGAATACTTTCGCAAGGCACTGTATATGTATATATATATATATATATATATATGGGCCTGCTATATATATATATATATATATATATATATATATATATATATATATATATATATATATATATACACATTCTCCAACAGCTAGAGAGTGTCTGAAATTAGAAGGTGTCCGACGTTGAGGGGATATTAGCTATTAACATGCAGAATAGAGAGTGATGGGGAGGAGAGAGGCAGAGCAGCACACAGCTTCCCAGTGGTAAACGCACATTGAGCAAGCCTCTCGTGAAGCCATCCATGTTTCACTCCATCAGAGCAGGACATTTTAGAGAAAGTGGTGTGATCCACCAGAAGAATCAATTCCCGTATGTCGATTTAATGTAGGCTGTCGAGGGTTATAGTGTGGGATGGTGGCAGTGTCAACCAGTCTCCTCTTTTTCATTCAATATTCTATAAGGAATCCCTGTGACTTGACTGATTTCTTAACACCAGAAACCCACTTACTGCACTAACTTAACACAGCTCAGGTCTCTCTGTCTACTCCTGTGTTGCGAGACAGCCCGTGAGGCTTTAGACTCCAGTGCATGAACCCCTTGAGGATAGCAGAGAGAGAGACAGTCCTGTGTTTACCCCACTTTACTATCCCTCTGCTTTTAATTCATTCATGCCTGTTGTACTCTCTCTGTGCTCTCCCCATCACTCAGTCAGCCCCAGTCACTCACAATTCACTACCCCTCCATCTCTCTGTCGCTTCGCTCGCTCACTTCTCTCTCTCCTGGGGGGAAAGGCAGCCTGCCTGGCCTACTTCTGTCTGTCTGTCCTCCCTCCCACTGCGGTCGTATATCTGTCTGATGACATCGTCCTTCGACTCTGAAAGCTGCTGGCAAATCGATGACTGATTTGTTTTTATTCTCCCTCTCACCTCCACTCTCAATCTCTCCATTTTCCTTGTTATATATCCTCCTGCTCCTGTTCCTCTCTTCTCTCTTTTATCCCCCTCTCTCCCTCCGCCCTCTGTTTATCTCTTTCTATCTCCCTCCCTCCTCTGTCTCGCCATTCCTCCTCTGTGTGTCCTCTATCCTCCTCCTTGCCAGCTCCAGGCTCCCAGTGTGAAGGGCTTTGACTTTGCCAAGCTGCACCTGGGCCAGCACAGTAAGGATGACATCATGGTAATCCAGGAGGCCGGCGCCCCCGGCCCTCCCCTGCCCAACCTCAGCTCCAAGGAAGCTGCATCTGAGTACGGCGACGTCCCCACCCCTAAGTCAAAGGGGACCTCCGTCTCCTCCACCAAGGCCTCCCGCAGCGCACGCAGACGAGGAAGGTCAGTAGCCCCCACTGTGTGTGTGTGTGTGTGGCGTTGGCTGGCTGTGCAGCTCTGCCTCATTCACCTCAGCAGGGAGATTCCAGTAGACAGGTTTTGAAAGATTTTCCATTCACAAAAGCCCATCTTAATCTATTATTAATGCAGTACACTAGACATTGGATGTATTTTGTTCAAGGGGTTTCCTTCTATAGAAATGCCATATAGTCTATATTTTAGTGGGTAATGGTTTGATATATTGCGATTGTTTTTTCTACTTTTTGATGTATTGTTGCTGAGCTTTGTTTTGTGTTTTGGTTTCTACCTTGTGCACATTGAGCGTGGGAAATGCGCTTTACAAATGAAATATTACGATACATAATCCTGGTAGAAAATGTAAAAGCAGTGACATATACAGTGGGGAGAAGAAGTATTTGACACACTGCCAATTTTGCAGGTTTTCCTACTTACAAAGCATGTAGAGGTCTGAAATTCTTTATCATAGGTACACTTCAACTGTGAGAGACGGAATCTAAAACAAGAATCCAGAAAATCACATTGTATGATTTTTAAGTCATTCATTTGCATTTTATTGCATGACATAAGTATTTGATACATCAGAAAAGCAGAACTTAATATTTGGTACAGAAACCTTTGTTTGCAATTACAGAGATCATACGTTTCCTGTAGTTCTTGACCAGGTTTGCACACACTGCAGCAGGGATTTTGGCCCACTCCTCCATACAGACCTTCTCCAGATCCTTCAGGTTTCGGGGCTGTCGCTGGGCAATACGGACTTTCAGCTCCCTCCAAAGATTTTCTATTGGGTTCAGGACTGGAGACTGGCTAGGCCACTCCAGGACCTTGAGATGCTTCTTACGGAGCCACTCCTTAGTTGCCCTGGCTGTGTGTTTCGGGTTGTTGTCATGCTGGAAGACCCAGCCACGACCCATCTTCAATGCTCTTACTGAGGGAAGGAGGTTGTTGGCCAAGATCTCGCGATACATGGCCCCATCCATCCTCCCCTCAATACGGTGCAGTCGTCCTGTCCCCTTTGCAGAAAAGCATCAAAGAATGATGTTTCCACCTCCATGCTTCGAGTGGAGTTGAGACCAAAAAGCTCTATTTTTGTCTCATCAGACCACATGAACTTCTCCCATTCCTCCTCTGGATCATCCAGATGGTCATTGGCAAACTTCAGACGGGCCTGGACATGCGCTGGCTTGAGCAGGGGGACCTTGCGTGCGCTGCAGGATTTTAATCTATGACGGCGTAGTGTGTTACTAATGGTTTTCTTTGAGACTGTGGTCCCAGCTCTCTTCAGGTCATTGACCAGGTCCTGCCGTGTAGTTCTGGGCTGATCCCTCACCTTCCTCATGATCATTGATGCCCCACGAGGTGAGATCTTGCATGGAGCCCCAGACCGAGGGTGATTGACCGTCATCTTGAACTTCTTCCATTTTCTAATAATTGCGCCAACAGTTGTTGCCTTCTCTCCAAGCTACTTGCCTATTGTCCTGTAGCCCATCCCAGCCTTGCGCAGGTCTACAATTTCACCCTGATGTTCTTACACAGCTGTCTGGTCTTGGCCATTGTGCAGAGGTTGGAGTCTGTTTGATTGAGTGTGTGGACAGGTGTCTTTTATACAGATAACGAGTTCAAACAGGTGCAGTTAATACAGGTTATGAGTGGAGAACAGAAGGGATTCTTAAAGAAAAACTAACAGGTCTGTGAGAGCCGGAATTCTTACTGGTTGGTAGGTGATCAAATACTTATGTCATGCAATAAAATGCAAATGAATTACTTAAAAATCATACAATGTGATTTTCTGGATTTTTGTTTTAGATTCCGTCCCTCACAGTTGAAGTGTACCTATGATAAAAATTACAGACCTCTACATGGTTTGTAAGTAGGAAAACCTGCAAAATCGGCAGTGTATCAAATACTTGTTCTCCCCACTGTACTTCCTTTCTGACCTACTGTGGACAGCTCAGTTCATTTTCTGTCCCATGACCCACACAGCAGGGTTAGCAGTTTGTGTAGAGTAGCCTATCGCTGGCCTCCCCACTGCCGAACCGTCACAGCTAAATCAGTGGTGTCAATACGTGATGGTCTATTCTCGTCAGACGGGAGAATGGTCGCTCTGACTGAAAGATAATTTCTCCTCGCTAATTGCTTCAGCTAATAGCAGATCATTTAGGCTTGAATGCAGGAGTGGCAGTCAGCATTCTGAATCTGGTGATGTGTGTGATAGTTTGCTGTCACATTGTCACTAATGTAGGGGATTAGAGTGGTAATGATTGATATTGACATGTCCTTGACTCTGGAGAGCTGCTCTACCAAGTTAGGAACTTAATGATGCTGTCAATGGGAATAATCCTAGTGATAGATTATGACAAAAAAGCTTTTTTCTTTTGAGAAAAAGCCATTACAAACGAAAAGCACTGTTGAAAAGCACTGTTGTTTTCATTCTATATAGTATATAGAGCTTCGGAATTATGTATACGTGTTTATGTTTGTGTGTGTGCGTGCTCGCGTGTTTGTACGAACATGACAAGTTTGTGTGTGGCTTTCCGGGGATAGGATCTCTCCATCGGATGGGGACTCCATGGTGAGTGCTGGGTCCAGTGATCGTGAGAGGGAGTCAGCCGAGGAGAACCTGAGAGCTATCGCCACGCCAAACGACAGCAAGCAGGCCCGCAAGATCCCCATCAATGTTTTAAATGGCAAGTGTCCATGGCAACATAGAGAGAAGAGGAGGCGGGGCAGGGGAGCAGAGAGGGAGAGAGGAAAAACAAGGGAAATAGAGACTTGGAGGAAGAGAAACAAGCAACTGATAGACAGACCCGGAGTGAAGGAGGAACATAGAGGGACAGAGAGCAAGAGAAGGGGGAGAGACTGAGTTAGCGTGAAAGCGAGGCAGGTAGTATGTCTGACAGTCTGTTGAAAGACCTGTGTAGTACCACTCTGGCCTGGTTGCTGGGTGTGTACACTGTGCAGACAGAGACTGAGACAACGCCAGCCAGGCACAGACTGAACCTGACTCACCACAGAGGAATGGCTCCAGCAGTAAGACCTCAAAGCCCTTCCTCTTGCACGCTACAGTACTTACACACACACACTGACACACACACACACACACACACACACCACCTCTCAGGGCTGCTACTCAACATGCTAAACAGAGGCTCCTTCGCTTCTCTCCACAGTCTAAATAGGCTCGGCTGAGGCCAGGAGACAGGACGTTATCAGCACTGGAATTTCTTCTTCTAAATGACCCTCTGCTGTGGATGGTCAAAGACCTGACATAGCACTCAGAGTAGTGTATACACACCAGTGATGATGTAGTGCAGAGCGATGTCCGACTCCTCCAGTATTTGCTCTGGGTCTGCCGCTGACTTAGTCCCGTAGAAATGGTAGGGAGAGACTTTAGCCTATGTTTTAAACAGAATTACCTTGTCATCTGTTTAACTTGAATCTTTCTGTCCTTTGTTTTCCCGTGACTTCACTTTCTCTGTCTTGTCTGTTTTGGCTTTCAGGGAAGAATAGAATTGGTAAGAGTTTTGCTTTCTGTCAGTTCAACTTCTCTCGGTGTTGAAGTAGACATGAGGCTTTTGGGACCTGTAGCTGCTGTCTGTGCGACCGTGACGTGACGTCCGTTGTGTCGTGGTTGCTTTGTGTCGTGCTTCTCATCAATCACCACTATTCAGAAGTCAGATGGGTCGTCCCAGAGATGGGGAGCAATGAATGTTCTTGAACAACAGTAGTTTTAACGTTAGCTTTGCCATGAACTTTCCTTTCTCTTGTTGTAGCTCCCCCACCCAAAAAAAACCCCATTAGCTTACATTGGAATACATATATAAACATATCTTGATCATGTTAAAAGTAGTAATCCGATTGAATGCAGTTTCATGCCTGTGTAGTAAGTACACTGTTCAGTGAATCTATTTCAAAGGATCTGCCCCCTGGTGGTGAAAATAGTTGCATGACACCTGTAAGTTCTATCACAAACTTGCCTGGCTGTGATGTTGACCTTAGTCTTCCTCCCTGGTCCCCCTCAGGTCCTCCACCCATGAACGGCCATGATGAGCAGCTGTCGTCGGCCTCCATCTTCGAGCATGTGGACCGCATGTCCCGCTCGGCCGATGACAGCCGCCGCTTGTCCAATAAGATCCAGCTGATCGCCATGCAGCCCATGGCCTTCCCAGCCCGGCACCACGGTGCAACTGTCAACGGTATCAATGGTAGTGGGCAAGAAACACACAACATCTTCAACAAGGAGGTGAGACGCTGAACCTCTAGGACCCACTAACACCCTTCCTCAGACACATGTATGCAGGTTACAGTAATGAACAGTAGATTCTAATATGAGTTTCTTGATCCTCTCTAGTCTCCCCACTGTCTGGACATCCACAAGGGTTCTTCGGCTGTCCCCGTAGGAGAACCCTTTTTGGTTCCAGGTAGAACCCTTTTTTTGGTTCCATGGAACCAAAGAAGGGTTCTACCTGGAACCAAAAAAGGGTTCTACTTGGGACCAAAAACGGTTCATGGAACCCAAAAGGGTTCTACCTGGAACCAAAAAGGCTTATTCAAAGGGTTCTCCAATGGCAGGGGTGTCAAACACATTCCACGGAGGACCTAGACAACCAGGTGAGGGGTGTTCCTTACTAATTAGTGTACAAGGGAGGAACGAAAACCCACGGACACATGGCCCTGCTTGGAGTGAGTTTGACGCCCGTGTCCTACAGGGACAGCCGAAGAACCCTTTAAGCTTCCAGATAGTACCTTTTTCTCTGAAGAGTGTACAGACAAAAGAGATGTCATCCTCAGTCAGACTCACCTGTATAAATCAAGGTCAAATGAAGTGTGCAGTACGTATAGTAAAGCTGCATCTGGCCAAGTGAGTCACTGCAGTCATGTCTGGCTGTTGTTATTAAGACCCAGGTGGCGTTGAGGCACAAGTCTGAGATCGAGCACCACCGGAACAAGATCCGCCTGCGGGCCAAGAGGAAGGGTCACTATGACTTCCCTGCCATGGACGACCTGGTGGACAACGGTCTGACCACTGACCCCAAGGACCAGGACCGCATCTACCACAAGGCCCAGATGCAGATCGACAAGATCCTGGACCCCGACATCCACATGGCCTCGCTGTTCATGGAGCCTAAAAAGAGGTCAGTTATTTGGGGTTTGGGAGGGGTAGGGTGCACACAGTGAATGGTGTGCATGCGTGGTTGTGCAGTAAATGTACCTGAGGGAGCTGCTGTATGTTTCTCATTATAAAAGATACCACGATTCTGAACTTTTTCTCAAGAGAATGTCATCCAGCTGTTCTTCACTGATGACTGACAGAAAATTCATTTTTGGAGCTGTACGCCCCCCAGAAACATCTAGACTAATTTGCTTTGATCACTTTGAACTTGGGAGAAACTTCCGGTGTTTTTTGCAGTCACAATGAGGAGAAGTCTCCTACCGGTAGGAGAGTAGTTGAGACAGTGGAAAAGTAGAAGGGAGTTTTTTAAAATGCACCTTCAGTTTGCTAACATTTTAGGGAGAAAGATAAAGATGTCTCCCATTGAATAAAAAGCCCTCACGTTTGATGTCTATTCAGATTGCCGGGCCTCCATTCCATTCCAAACGACCAGTAGATAAGAGTCCAGGCCTAAACCCTTTGATTCTGTCCCTGCGTCGGGAATGGCTCCCTATTTCCTATATAGTGCTCTACTTTTGAGTGCAGCTTAACATTAACAGTAGTGCACTATATAAAGATTAGTGCCATTTTTAGACCAACTGGTGAAAAATAGTTAACTGTAGGGAATAGGGTGCCATTTCAGTGTGTTTGTGGGTGTTTGTTTGCCCTTCCATAACACTGTATGTGCTGCTACTCTGTATTGACATCTCTCTCTCTCTCAGTGGCAGGGGGAGGCGTTCTCCCAAGCAGAAGAAGAAGCACCAGCTGAACGGCAGCCTGACGGACGCAGACAAGGACCGCCTCATCTCCAACGACAGCGACGGCACCTACAGGAAATACCCTGGGGTCAACAACGTGGCCTATGTGGTGGGTATACCTGTGGAGCATGTTGTATATACACACACACACAATAGAAATCTCAGTCAGAGAGTAAAAGGTGCTTTTATGTTGTCAACGGAGAGGAATGTCTTCTTGATCGGGGTCCAGATGTAACGTACATAAAACATTTCTGTTCCTTTTGGCGTTGTTACAAAAATATAACAGAATCACATTTTTGTGATTTAAAAAAGTTAAATAACAATAATAATTTTTCATTTTATGTATATATATTTTTTCCATCTCCAAACTGATCTGAATGAATATTAGAGTCATGATGTGTATAATGGCTTTGGCTAATGACCATCTTTCTCCTCCCTTCTTTACATTAGTAATACATTAGTCAAATCTAGTCTCTTATTGTTCCCAGTCGGACCCTGACCAGGCCCCAGAGTCCGGGACCCCCTCCCCCAACGACGACGTCTTCCTGGGCCCCAACTCGCCCCCTCCGGGGCATGCCCCTCCTCCGCCCCCCTACATGCCCCCCCAGCCTTCCATCGAGGAGGCCCGGCAGCAGATGCACTCTCTGCTGGACGATGCCTTTGCCCTGGTCTCCCCCAACTCCCAGGGCAGCACGGCCGGCCTGACCCAAACTGGTGTCAACTCCAACCTCCCCAGCTCCAGCCCCCCACCCCGCGGTGGAACCCGCCCCTGGGGCTCGTCTTACCCAGCACTCAGCCCCTTCTCCTCGGTGAGTCTGTTTGGCCTCCCCCTCCACAGCTCTATTGATTCACTAACACCTCTGGGGACTACTGACAGCTCTCCTGCTTGGTCCTTGTCCTGCTACAGACGAGTGCAATTGACACCGAAGGGTGTCTCGTAAGTTCGAGGTTTTTGGGGGGGATTTCACCGGCTTTCGTAAGCGTGAGGTGCAGCAGTGCACCGTTTTCCTAATGTAATATGGATAACTGTTACATACGTCACGATTGACTCTTTTTCCTCCTTTACCTCGCCACTCTCAGGTTTTCACTGTCAGTTTGACTCTCCGCACAGACACACTGCATTTACAACATGTTCCGGTTGAATTAGATCTTCTTAGTTACTAATCAGTGAAGGAAGTCTCCGTCTGTCTCGCCCACCCAGCCCCCTGACCCCTGACCCCTGACCCCACTCAACTCCACCTTACTACAGCACGAGACCTTCATGCAGCTGCACACAACTACAGTACATTGCGCGAGCCATTAGTCTACAGTAATACTGTACATATGTTCCTAACAAACTCCTAAATCTTAGGACATGTGAGCTGCACAGCCCAACCATATGAGACGTAAGGCTGCTGGAGGTTTGGTATGGTTATTTACCATAAGGCGCAACAAAACACTACAGCACAGTCCTCTGTTTAACGTGCAATGCAGCAACCCGTTGACTGTGCTTAAAAAAAGAAAATGACCAGTTCGTAATTGCCCTCAAGGCGGTACCATGCTAATTAATTAAATGATAAGATACTGCATTGTGTTACGTGTGGTTATATGAGATTACTGCTATAGTGTGTGTTCCAATATACACTGATCATATTAGGAAGATTTACAATATAATATACATTCAAATGTGAGAAAGGAGCTGTTTATCATGAATTATATATATTAGGGAGTTTCCAGTCCAGATGTAACCTCTTCAAACAAATACCAGCACTATATGTATAATACAATAGTAGTGGATATGCCAGTGCTTTAAATGTACACTGCATTCCTTTCTTAAATATATAACCTTCTGCTGTTCAAAGTTGATTTTAGGGCATGTAAGGCAAGAGCAGACCTTAATACATTTGATAAGAGCAAATAAAGGTTAGTCTCTTCAGCTTTCTTTATGAACATTTTCTTTGACCTTTCCTATTTAGTTTTATAAAGTTCACTCCCAGTCATTTTAAATTCATACAGACGTCTTAGCAGAGTAATAGCTCTGTTGTCTAAAACCAGCCCAATAAAGACAGTTGGCTACCTCAGGTGTAGAGAGAACTCTAAATTCATCTGTGCTCTCATAAAAGCCATTCTCAGTGCTTGTTCTGGTTCAGTGCATTAATGTGCTCTGAAAGGTCACTTTTAGAGCAGGAAAACAACATCCAGCTGAAACAAGAGAATCCCATAGGCTATTTCTCCATGTCTCCCAGCAAAACACCAACGCTTAGTGTGCTGTACGATGTTAGACTCTCAGCCAAAATCTATCATGACGTAATGTAAAATTCAATCAACATAAATAGCAATATTATGCTCCAGCCTTTTATGTGTAAAGTGCTTTATCTGGATATATACTGTGTTAGTGGGTGATATCGGTTTTGATTGTACATGATCTGCACGCTTCAGTGAGGTCCCTGTAATCTTTACTTGTCCATCCCAGTGTCTGTGTGTCTTTGTCCTGACAAAATGTCTCTCTCCTCAGAGATACGCTGAGTTAGGAATGTCCCCTCCTTCAGTCCAAGGCTTACTACAGCGGTGAGTAGCTTACCATAGAGATACAATACCTACATCTGAAGTCGGAAGTTTACATACACTTTAACCAAATACATTTAAACTCAGTTTTTCACAATTCCTGAAATGTAATCCAAGTAAAAATTCCCTGTTTTAGGGAATTCACCACTTTATTTTAAGAATGTGATATGTCAGAATAATAGTAGAGAGAATGATTTATTTCAGCTTTTATTTCTTTCATCACATTCCCAGTGGGTCAGAAGTTTACATACACTCAATTAGTATTTGGTAGCATTGACTTTAAATTGTTTATCTTGGGTCAAACGTTTCAGGTAGCCTTCCACAAGCGTCCCACAATAAGTTGGGTGAATTTTGGCCCATTCCTCCTGACAAAGCTGGTGTAACTGAGTCAGGTTTGTAGGCCTCCTTGCTCGCACACGCTTTTTCAGTTCTGCCCACACATTTTCTATAGGATTGAGGTCAGGGCATTGTGATGGCCACTCTAATACCTTGACTTTGTTGTCCTTTAGCCATTTTGCCACAACTTTGGAAGTATGCTTGGGGTTATTGTCCATTTGGAAGACCCATTTGTGACCAAGCTTTAACTTCCTGACTGATGTCTTGAGATGTTGCTTCAATATATCTACATCATTTTCCTGCCTCATGATGCCATCTATTTTGTGAAGTGCACCAAAGCACCCCCACAACATGATGCTGCCACTCCCATGGTTCACGGTTGGGATAGTGTTCTTTGGCTTGCAAGCCCACCTTTTTCCTCCAAACATAATGATGGTCATTATGGCCAAACAGTTCTATTTTTGTTTCATCAGACCAGAGGACATTTCTCCAAAAAGTATGATCTTTGTCCCCATGTGCAGTTGCAAACCGTAGTCTGGCTTTTTTATGGCTGTTTTGGAGCAGTGGCTTCTTCCTTGCTGAGTGGCCTTTCAGGTTATTTCGATATAGGATTCGTTTTACTGTGGATATAGATCCTTTTGTACCTGTTTCCTCCAGCATCTTCACAAGGTCCTTTGCTGTTGTTCTGGGATTGATTTGCACTTTTCGCTCCAAAGTACATTCATCTCTAGGAGACAGAACACGTCTCCATCCTGAGCGGTATTACGGCTGCGTGGTTCCATTGTGTTTATACTTGCATACTATTGTTTGTACAGATGAACGTGGTACCTTCAGGCGTTTGGAAATTGCTCCCAAGGATGAACCACACTTGTGCAGGTCTACATTTTTTTCTGAGGTCTTGGCTGATTTATTTTGATTTTCACATGATGTCAAGCAAAGAGGCACTGAGTTTGAAGGTAGACCTTGAAATACATCCACAGGTACACCTCCAATTGACTCAAATTATGTCAATCAGCCTATCAGAAGCTTCTAAAGCCATGACATCATTTTCTGGAATTTTCCAAGCTGATTAAAGGCACAGTCAACTTAGTGTATGTAAACTTCTGACCCACTGGAGTTGTGATACAGTGAATTATAAGTGAAATAATCTGTCTGTAAACAATTATTAGAAAAATGACTTGTGTCATGCACATAGATGTCCTAACCAACTTGCCAAAACTATAGTTTGTTAACGGATTTTGTGGAGTGGTTGAACATTGAGTTTTAATGACTTCAACCTAAGTGTATGTAAACCTCCGACTTCAACTGTTTGTTATATAATGTAATAGTATGTGTAGCTAACTTACTCTGAGAGGATAGGAAGAGCATTTACATTTTTCTTACGTTTACCCCCACGACTGTAGGCTACTTTGAGCCATACATACTGTAGGCTACTTTGAGCCATACATACTGTAGGCTACTTTGAGCCATACATACTGTAGGCTACTTTGAGCCATACATACTGTAGGCTACTTTGAGCCATACATTGAATCTATGGTCTCATATTCCCAGATCTTTCGTGGGGGGATGTTTTCCTTTGCGTGTGTCCATGCGGAGGGCAGGGACTTGTCCTCATATATGATTCATCTTTATTTTAGTAGTTTATGCAGTGTGTCCCAACTCCAGTCCTCGAGTAACCCCAACAGAACACATTTTTTTTGTAGCCTTGGACAAAAACACCTGATTCAACTTGTCAAGGGCTTGATGATTAGTTGACAAGTAAAATCAGCTGTGCTTATCCGGGGCCACAACAAAGATATGTACTGTTGGGGGTACTCGAGGACCGGAGTTGGGAACCACTGGTTTAATTGATCCAGTGTCCTAACTGCCTAATAAAAGACAGAGATGGTGGCGATTTGCTTTGGTTGATCTTCTTTTGATTTACACACACACACACTGAAACAATGACCGACGTCTGCAGCTGATGCACATCATAGAAGCTATGACGTTATACAATAGGACCTCTATTTGACATTTGTACTGTATTTCAGACAGGGCCAGGGCTCCAGCTACCTGCCACCAGGTGACCCAGGACATGTTGACCAGCTCCCCCCAGACAGCCACTATTCCACCAGGGGCCTGTACACTGAAGACCTCCCCTTCTCAGCCAGGCCACGACCAGTAGGGGGCACCACAGGTACGCACACACACACACACACACACACACACACACACAAACACACACACAAACACACACACACAGAGCTCAACAGTCACTGGATGTATGTGTGTCTAACCCAGACCACTCACCTCTCTCCCATGAGCCTGTCAGCCTCAAACAGCCTAGTCTCCATTGAATTATTAAATAGTCTGGGTCTTGGTGTGCTGTGAGAGATACACTAATATAAATGGACTCTGCCTTATGAAGTGCTGCTGCTGCACCTAGAGTGCATGTTAATTGAAGGAACTGAATCAAAGTGTATTACAGGCCAGTGAGGATTAAATGTCAGATATGCCTGAGGGTTGATATGTATGTTTTTGTGTGTGCGCGTGTTTGTCAGAAATGCTGACCACGACTCCATTTTGTTGCTTCCAGCCTATAGACAGAAACTAAAACAAGAAGCTCCCGCGCTCAGGTCTGTTCAACGCTGGTCCGACCAATCTGATTCCACGTTTCAAGATTGCTTCGATCACGTGGACTGGGATATGTTCCGCATTGCATCAAACAACAACATTGACGAATACGCTGATTCGGTGAGCGAGTTTATTAGCAAGTGCATCGGCGATGTCGTACCCACAGCAACTATTGAAACATTCCCAAAACAGAAACTGTGGACTGGTGGCAGCATTCGCGCGAAACTGAAAGTGTGAACCACTGCTTTTAATCAGGGCAAAGTGACCGGAAACATGACCAAATACAAACAGTGTAGCTATTCCCTCCGCAAGGCAATCAAACAAGATAAGCGTCAGTATAGAGACAGAGTAGATTCGCAATTCAACGGCTCAGACACAAGAGGTATGTGGCAGGGTCTACAGTCAATCACGGATTACAAAAAGAAAACCAGCCCCGTCGTGGACCAGGATATCTTGCTCCAAGACAGACTAAACAACTTCTTTGCCCGCTTTGAGGACAATACATTGCCACTGACACGGCCCGCTACCAAAACCTGCGGACTCTCCTTCACTGCAGCCACCGTGAGTAAAACATTTAAACGTGTTAACCCTCGCAAGGCTGCAGGCCCAGACGGCATCCCCAGCCTCGTCCTCAGAGCATGCGCAGACCAGCTGGCTGGTGTGTTTACGGACATATTCAATCAATCCTTATCCCAGTCTGCTGTCCCCACGTGCTTCAAGAGTGCCACCATTGTTCCTGTTCCCAAGAAAGCTAAGGTAACTGAGCTAAACGACTTCAGTCATCATGAAGTGCTTTGAGAGACTAGTCAAGGACCATGTCACCTCCACCCTACCTGACACCCTAGACCCACTCCAATTTGCTTACCGCCCCTATAGGTCCACAGACGACGCAATCGCAACCACACTGCACACTGCCCTAACCCATCTGGACAAGAGGAATACCTATGTGAGAATGCTGTTCATCGACTACAGCTCGGCATTCAACACCATAGTACCCTCCAAGCTCGTCATCAAGCTCGAGACCCTGGGTCTCGACCCCGCCCTGTGCAACTGGGTACTGGACATCCTGACGGGCCGCCCCAGGTGGTGAGGGTAGGCAACAACATCTCCTCCCCGCTGATCCTCAACACTGGGGCCCCACAAGGGTGCATTCTGAGCCCTCTCCTGTACTCCCTGTTCACCCACGACTGCGTGGCCACGCACGCCTCCAACTCAATCATCAAGTTTGCGGACAACACAACAGTGGTAGGCTTGATTACTAACAACGACGAGACGGCCTACAGGGAGGAGGTAAGGGCCCTCGGAGTGTGGTGTCAGGAAAATAACCTCACACTCAACGTCAACAAAACTAAGGAGATGATTGTGGACTTCAGGAAACAGCAGAGGGAACACCCCCCTATCCACATCGATGGAACAGTAGTGGAGAGGGTAGCAAGTTTTAAGTTCCTCGGCATACACATCACAGACAAACTGAATTGGTCCACTCACACAGACAGCATCGTGAAGAAGGCGCAGCAGCGCCTCTTCAACCTCAGGAGGCTGAAGAAATTCGGCTTGTCACCAAAAGCACTCACAAACCTCTACAGATGCACAATCGAGAGCATCCTGTCGGGCTGTATCACCGCCTGGTACGGCAACTGCTCCGCCCTCAACCGTAAGGCTCTCCAGAGGGTAGTGAGGTCTGCACAACGCATCACCGGGGGCAAACTACCTGCCCTCCAGGACACCTACACCACCCGATGTTACAGGAAGGCCATAAAGATCATCAAGGACATCAACCACCCGAGCCACTGCCTGTTCACCCCGCTATCATCCAGAAGGCGAGGTCAGTACAGGTGCATCAAAGCTGGGACCGAGAGACTGAAAAACAGCTTCTATCTCAAAGCCATCAGACTGTTAAACAGCCACCACTAACATTGAGTGGCTGCTGCCAACACACTGACAATGACACTGACTCAACTCCAGCCACTTTAATAATGGGAATTGATAGGAAATGATGTAAATATATCACTAGCCACTTTAAACAATGCTACCTTATATAATGTTACTTACCCTACATTATTCATCTCATATGCATACGTATATACTGTACTCTATATCATCGACTGCATCCTTATGTAATACATGTATCACTAGCCACTTTAACTATGCCACTTTGTTTACATACTCATCTCATATCTCGTATCTTGCCTATGCTGCTCTGTACCATCACTCATTCATATATCCTTATGTACATATTCTTTATCCCCTTACACTGTGTATAAGACAGTAGTTTTGGAATTGTTAGTTAGATTACTTGTTGGTTATTACTGCATTGTCGGAACTAGAAGCACAAGCATTTCGCTACACTCGCATTAACATCTGCTAAACATGTGTATGTGACGAATAAAATTTGATTTGATTTGAACTTACTACCCTCTCCACTACTGTCCCGTCGATGTGGATAGGGGGGTGCTCTGCTGTTTCCTGAAGTCCACGATCATCTCCTTTGTTTTGTTGACGTTGAGTGTGAGGTTATTTTCCTGACACCAAACTCCGAGGGCCCTCACCTCCTCCGTGTAGGCCATCTAGTCGTTGTTGGCAATCAAGCCTACCACTGTAGTGTCGTCTGCAAACTTGATGATTGAGTTGGAGGCGTGTATGGCCACGCAGTCGTGGATGAACAGGGAGTACAGGAGAGGGCTCAGAACGCACCCATGTGGGGCCCCAGTGTTGAGGATCAGCGGAGTGGAGATGTTGTTACCTACCCTCACCACCTGGGGGCGGCCCCATCAGGAAGTCCAGTACCCAGTTGCACAGGGCGGGGTCGAGACCCTGGGTCTCGAGCTTGATGACGAGTTTGGAGGGTACTATGGTGTTAAATGCTGAGCTGTAGTCGATGAACAGCATTCTCACATAGGTATTCCGCCCAAGGCTGCACCGCCTCGGATAGCGTCTCTCCAGTGAGCCATGTTTCCGTGAAGCAAAGAACGTTGCAGTCTCTGATGTCCCTCTGGAATGCTACCCTTGCTCGGATTTCATCAACCTTGTTGTCAAGAGACTGGACATTGGCAAGAAGAATGCTAGGGAGTGGTGCACGGTGTGCCCGTCTCCGGAGTCTGACCAGAAGGCCGCCTCGTTTCCCTCTTTTTCTGAGTCGTTTTTTTGGGTCGTTGCATGGAATCCACTCCGTTGTCCTGTTTGTAAGGCAGAACACAGGATCCGCGTCGCGAAAAACATATTCTTGGTCGTACTGATGGTGAGTTGACGCTGATCTTATATTCAGTAGTTCTTCTCGACTGTATGTAATGAAACCTAAGATGACCTGGGGTACTAATGTAAGAAATAACACGTAAAACAACAAAAAACTGCATAGTTTCCTAGGAACGCGAAGCGAGGCGGCCATCTCTGTCGGCGCCGGAAGTCCCTCGGTGTACACATCACGGACAACTGAATTGGTACACCCACACAGACAGCGTGGCGAAGAAGGTGTAGCAGCGCCTCTTCAACCTCAGGAGGCTGAAGAAATTCGGCTTGTCACCAAAAGCACTCACAAACTTTTACAGATGCACAATCGAGAGCATCCTGTCGGGCTGTATCACCGCCTAGTACGGCAACTGCTCCGCCCACAACCACAAGGCTCTCCAGAGGGTAGTGAGGTCTGCACAACGCATCACCGGGGGCAAACTACCTGCCCTCCAGGACACCTACACCACCCGATGTCACAGGAAGGCCATAAAGATCATCAAGGACAACAACCACCCGAGCCAATGCCTGTTCACCCCGCTATCATCTAGAAGGTGTGGTCAGTACAGGTGCATCAAAGCAGGGACCGAGAGACTGGAAAAACAGCTTCTATCTCAAGGCCATCAGACTGTTAAACAGCCATCACTAACATTGAGTGGCTGCTGCCAACATACTGACTCAACTCCAGCCACTTTAACAATGTAAAAATGTATGTAATAAATGTATCACTAGCCACTATTCACTAGCTACATAAACAATGCCACTTCATATAATGTTTACATACCCTACATTACTCATCTCATATGTATATACTGTACTCGATACCATCTACTGCATGTTGCCTATGCCATTCTGTACCATCACTCATTGATATATTTGTATGTACATATTCTTCATTCCTTTACACTTGTCTGTATAAGGTAGTTGTTGTGAAATTGTTAGGTTAGATTACTTGTTAGTTTTTACCGCATTGTCGGAACTAGAAGCACAAGCATTTCGCTACACTCGCACTAACATCTGCTAACCATGTGTATGTGACAAATAAAATTTGATTTGATTTGTGCGTGCGTGCATCTGTTTGTAGGTGCCCAGCTCCATCACCTGACCCAGATGGGTCTTGGGAGCAGGATCAACGGGGGGTACCCGGCGGGGAGCAGGGCCCCTCCAGGTCAGACTGGAGGTTCAGGGTGGGGGCCATACGCTGACGATGACTTCAGACCCACCAGAGACCCTGTGAGTCCTGATCTGACTTCACACCTCCTTATGAGACTTACTATACCTCCGTTTTTAATCCTTTCCTCCTCCAGCTAGCCTCTCTAGATCTCCAAATATACTGTACAATGGCATGCTCTTGTTCTTCTGGACTCTATGTTGCTGCATATCAATTTGAGTTCTGTAGTTATGGATGTTGGTTCACTGTACAAATGTAGGTTCTTAATTTGATCACCCTGTTGCAAGAGAACTTGCCTGGAACCCAGGAAATGGAAAACGTGTGATGTATTTGAGGTTTAAAAAGGCTTCTGGGTCCTCCCGGGTGGCTAGCTGTGCCACCAGAGATTCTGGGTTCGAGTCCAGGCTCTGTCGCAGCCGGCCGTGACCGGGAGGCCCATGGGGCGGCGCACAATTGGCCCAGCGTCGTCCGGGTTAGGGAGGGTTTGGCCGGCAGGGATATCCTTGTCTCATCGCGCACTAGCGACTCCTGTGGGGGGCCGGGCGCAATGCACGCTGACCAGGTCGCCAGGTGTACAGTGTTTCCTCCGACACATTTGTGGGGCTGACTTCCGGGTTGGATGGGCATTGTGTCAAGAAGCAGTGCGGTTGGTTGGGTTGTGTTTCGGAAGACGCATGGCTCTCGATCTTTGCCTCTCCCGAGTCCATGAGACAAGACTGTAACTACTACCAATTGGATACCACGAAATTGGGGAGAAAAAAATAATAATAATATATATATATAAAACCTTAAATGCTTCTGAAGTTTGTAATTTTCACTTTGAAATGTCAGAAGAAAAATGTATCTCACCACCTGGATTTGGTCTTATGTGGCACAATTTAAAATTGTGTTTTTTTTCATTGGATAAAAGTAGAGACTCAGAGCTACAAAATGGTATATCACCACAGTTAAGGAACAATGGGAAAGTAATCCTGCTTTGAAAGTTGATAAACTTGTAAACTCACTTGAGAAAATGGCCTTTGAATGTTTTGGTATCTAGTGAAAAGCTCTTCTTTGTCTAGACCCATTCAGCATTGTTCACACCCTCTTAACCTCTCTGGGATATGTGGAGCGTCCCACCTGGCCAAAAGCCAGGGAAAATGCAGAGCACCAAATTGAAATAAATTACTAAAAAAATCAAACTTTCATTAAATCACACATGCAAATTAAAGCTACACTTGTTGTGAATCCAGCCAACATGTCAGATTTCAAAAAGGCTTTTCGGTGAAAGCAAACGATGCTATTATCTGAGGATAGCACCTCTGTAAACAAAAGAGAAGGCATATTTCAACCCTGCAGGCGCGACACAAAACGCAGAAATAAAAATATAATTCATGCCTTACCTTTGACGAGCTTCTTTTGTTGGCACTCCAATATGTCCCATAAACATCACAAATGGTCCTTTTGTTCAATGAATTACGTCGATATATATCCAAAATGTCCATTTATTTGGCCCGTTTTGATCCAGAAAAACACCGGTTCCAACTTGAGCAACGTGACTACAAAATATCTCAAAAGTTACCTGTAAACTTTGCCAAAACATTTCAAACTACTTTTGTAATACAATTTAGGTAATTCTTTACGTAAATAATCGATCAAATTGAAGACGGGATGATCTATGTTCAATACAGGAGGAATACAAACTCTAGCTAGCTTTCTGGTCACGCTTCTCTATCTAACAGTACACTTCAAGTGACCCTCGTTCAAGATGCCCGTACCTCTTCATTGCATAAAGGAATAACCTCAACCAATTTCTAAAGACTGTTGACATCCAGTGGAAGCGATAGGAACTGCAAGAAGGTCCCTTAGAAATCTGGATTCCCAATGAAAACCCATTGAAAAGAGAGTGACCAAAAATAAAAACTATCTGAATGGTTTGTCCTCGGGGTTTCGCCTGCTAAATAAGTTATGTTATACTCACAGACATGATTCAAACAGTTTTAGAAACTTCAGAGTGTTTTCTATCCAAATATACTAATATTATGCATATCTTATCTTCTGGGGGTGAGTAGCAGGCAGTTGAATTTGGGCATGCATTTCATCCGGATGTGAAAATACTGCCCCCTGTCACCAAGAAGTTAAGCTTTAGACCCACCCATCTCATTTTGCTTTCGGAGCGTTCAGAGCACACACTTGACGGTCTGGCCGATGATTTGTTTACCTCTAGATAACATGAAAACAGCCCAACCAGCTCTGCTGGCAATAATTTCATTATGCTTTTTTGCCGACGTTTACTGACTCTGGCCATATTCAACGGGTGTTGTACACTTTAGCCTAAGACATGTAGCTAGCTAGCTAGCTAGGTCAAGAATGAACCTAGCTGTAAGATCACACACGTCATGTAACGTTAGCTAACGAGCCAGCCAGCTAAGTTAAACAACAATGAGCATAGTGCTAAATCATGTCGTTACTACCCTGAATGAATCTGCTAGGAGTTAACCAACCAAGTTCAATTTTAGCTAGCTAACATTAGGCTTTAACTAACAAAGCAAACGTTCTGGGATACAAATAATAACGTCATACACGTAACGTTAGCTAGGGAGAGCCGGCTTATGTTAGCTAGCTAGCTAACAGTACACGTTAGCTTGAAATGAAACCACTTTACGTCAAAATTAGAAACGTGTAACATCTGAAAATGTAGCTAGCTAGACTATCTTACCCGCATACATCATCATGCATGTTGGACGCGTCTCCCTGTCACGGATGCTATGCCACGTTTGCCCTTAGTTTGTTGATGTAATCTGGAGACAGGTGTTTTTTCCATCTCTTTAGCTATCATACTCTAATTCCACTGATTTCAAAACTTGATCCTCCAGAAAGTGGATAGCAACGTTTATGCAGCTCCATTACACTACACATTTTTTTTAATGCCGCGCTTGACAGGATTACCAACATAGACTGACCAGCTCAAATAGACAGAAGCAATCTATATGGCAGACCAATCCGAACTTCTGTCTCGGCATGTCCAGCCCACTCATTATCTCAGCCAAACATGGCTAGTGGGAAGGTTGCTGACTTTTTCTTTGGCTTAACCAACAAGGCTCATAATTTAACAATTGTATTCACATTTACAGATGGCATACACATTTGTTATTAAGGCACATAAAAGTTCAAATGTTCAATTTATTTTTATTTATTTTAATGCTAAAATGGCTCTCCTGTGAAGTCGTGACTTGCGACAAACGCCTAGTTTCCTGAAACGGGCCACAAATGTCCATGAATTATAATCCACATAATATTTCACATTTCCTGTTGCTGTTGCTGCAGAATCATTTTCCTGCTGTAGCAAACTGGTGCAAATTAAGATCCTGCATTTGTAGTTATTTTACCTCCTAGCTGTCAATCTGTAGAGATGAACGTTCCCATGATCTATTGAGAACTGTAGTGAAATAAGCAATGTAAAAACACACACTTTCCTCTTTTCTCCTAAAACTTCTTTCTCTTCTCTTTTCCCTCTTCTTCTGTCCCTCCTTCCCTGTTTGCATCAGGTTCTTCTGGGCTACCCTGACTACTCCTCCTCCTCTATGTTCCAGATGCCTAGTAGAAGTGCACTAAGGGAGCCCTCATCCCCCCTGGCCCACCTGGAAACACACACAACCGGATTCGGCTACCCTCCAGAGGAGTCCTGCTCTCCCCCCAATCACTCCTCTGCTTCCCTCATCAAGGCCATCAGGGAGGAGCTGCTGCGCCTCTCCCAGAAACAGCAAGCCGTGCCCAGCTACCACAGCTGATCACAGATGGCCTCCTCTGGTCCTCACTGAACCTTAACCTCTAAGTCTACATCCACCAGTCATACCACTGCCCCTGCCTGCCTGCTCCAACCTAGCAATGCTTCCCATGGAAGTTCCGTTGTACAGGAGGAGAAAGACAAGACCGTACTGTCTTGGGGCGGCAGGTAGGCTAGCGGCTAGAGCATTGGGCCAGTAACCGAAAGGTTGCTGGTTCGAATACCCGAGCCAACAAGGTAAAAAAAATCTGCCGATGTGCCCTTGAGCAAGGTACTTAACCCTCATTTGCTCCAAGGGCGCCATACTAAAATGGCTGACCCTGGAAAACAACACATTTTATTGCACCTATCTGCTGGGCTGGGTAGAATGAGGAGATTGTTTCATATGACAGCTGGTAGCGTAAGCATGGCTAAAATCATTATATGAATGAACTGTTCTCTAGGCTCTGGATCTTAGCCTCTGGCTTTCTTAACCCAGACTGTCCTATGGCATACAGTATACTGGACCAAATGACCCTAGTGGTTAGAAGGAGAAGGTGAATGGTCCCTTGCTCTCCAAAGCCTGGCCATGACCGCTGATCCTAGCCCCGTCTTTTATTTGAGGTGTTGTTGCTTTCTTTTCTTTTGAAACCGCATTCTAGACTCTCTGTGTGACGATAATAAGCAATGTGGTTTGATTCTCTCATCCTGCCTTGACATCCTAACAACATTTTACCCTACAGTGGAATTTCTCTACCAGTAGGACATCTGTCATTTCGGCTCAAACATTGATACCTATGTTACCTTTAACAATGAGGCATCTTACCATTACCATGAGGTATATTTTAGTTTTTTGAAGAGCTTCTTACTTCTCCTCCATCTTCCTTTGGTGCTTCTTTCTACGCTTTGTGTTTTCCGTCATGATATTGATTTGCGCAACTCTGTCAAAACACGCCCCCGGTGCAGGATTACATTGTTTTCCGCCACGAGCCACACAATGCCTTGTGTTATGACAGCGTGAGGGAGTTCAACGGTCTCCATCTAATGTACAGCTCAAATCAGAGTTCAGAGCAGACAACACTGGATACAGAGAGACAGAGACCCGCAATAAACAGACTGCAGCAACTCCCATGCAGAACTCTACCGATGCAGTCGTTGAACCAGAGATATTTAATGACTGAGCACTGCTAGGTTTAGTTTGTCACTCGCCCCACTCTACGTGAGCCTTGTTTAGATTTTGTGTTGCTTCAGCACAATGTCCACGTTTGTACTAATATATCCAGGTTACTGATGATGCTACCGTATTAATATTAAGACTCTTTAAATACCCATGTATGGTAAACTACGCTCAACAAAAATATAAATGCAACATGCAACAATTTCAATGATTTTACTGAGTTACAGTTCATATAAGGAAATCAGTCAATTGAAATAAATTGAGTAGGCCATAATCTATGGATTTCACATGACTGGAAGTACAGATATGCATCTGTTGGTCACAGATACCTTAATAAAAAGGTAGGGGCGTGGATCAGAAAACCAGTCAGTATCTGGTGTGACCACCATTTGTCACCACATCTCCTTCACATAGAGTTGATCAGGCTGTTGATTGTGGAATGTTGTCCCACTCCTCTTCAATGGCTGTGCGAAGTTGCTGGATATTGGCTGTAACTTGAAGAAACTGTCGGACACGTCAGTCCAGAGCATCCCAAACATGCTCAATGAGTGACATGTCTGGTGAGTATGCAGGCCATGGAAGAACTGGGACATTTTCAGCTTCCATGAATTGTGTACAGATCTTTACGACATGGGGCCGTGCATTATCGTGCTGAAACGAGGCGATGACGGCAGATGAATGGCACGACAATGGACCTCAGGATCTCTCTGCATTCAAATTGCCATCGATAAAATGCAATTGTGTTCGTTGTCCGTAGTTTATGCCTGCCCATACTATAACCCCACCACCACCATGGGGCGCTCTCTGTTCACATCAGCAAACCACTAACACATGACACCAAACACGCTGTCTGCCATCTGCCTGGTACAGTTGAAAGCGGGATTCAGCCACAAAGAGCACACTTCTCCAGCGTGCCAGTGGTCATCGAAGGTGAGCATTTGCTCACTGAAGTCGGTAACGACACCGACCTGCAGTCAGGTCAAGACCCTGGTGAGGACGACAAGCAGGCTGATGAGCTTCCCTGAGACGTTTGACAGTTTGTGTGTAAATTCTTCGGTTTTGCAAACCCAAAGTTTCATCAGCTGTCCGGGTGGCTGGTCACAGATGATCGAGATGCCAAATTCTCTTAAACAACAGTGGAGGCAGCTTATGTTAGAGCAATGAACATTACATTCTCTGACAACAGCTCAGGTGGACATTCCTGCAGTCAGTATGCCAATTACACACTTCCTCAAAACTTGAGACACCTGTGGCATTGTGTTGTGTGACAAAACTGCACATTTTAGAGTGGCCTTTTACTGTCCTCAGCACAAGGTGCTGTTTAATCTGCTTCTTGATATGCCACACCTGTCAGGTGGATGGATTATCTTGGCAAAGGAGAAATGCTCACGAACAGAGATGTAAACTAATTTGTGCACAACATTTTAGAGAAAATAGCTTTTTGTGTGTTTGGAAATATTTCATTTCAGCTCATGAAACATGGGACCAACACTTTACATGTTGCGTTTATATTTTTGTTCAGTGTAGACAGTAGGACCACAGTATTATAGTTTTTCTCTATATATTATACTAAGGTCATTTATTGAGCGCACAGGACCAAATATGTATAATCATTAATTTATGAATTCATTTGTAGCATTTTATAATGTTTTCTGACCGGCAGGCCTAAATCAAAATGATTGACAGGACTGTACTAGGGAATTGCTGTGTCTTCTCTATTTTATGAAGTGGATAGATTCGACCACGCATTCTTATCCACTCAATGCACTGTATACAGATTACTGGGTGCACCTTGGCTTTTCCCAGTGAATATCCTGCAGGCCACACCAACTCAAATGTAGTTGAAAGATTCATAGGTCATTCAATGAAAGATTCATAAGGTCAGGTCAATGAAGCATTGTATTGCTCAAGGAAATGCTGTCTTTTCCCTGCTGAAAAACAGGGCCAGTGGTCACACACTGTCAGTCTAGGGTTATTCTTATTTCATTTCCTCCTTTTTCAATGCAGTATTGAAATGTTTAACGCTGTTCTTTAGCCACCGCATTTTCAGAGTTTGAAAGGAATCTGGAACTCATGTACTGTATTGTAATTATTCAACGTTTACTGTTCACAGTTAACCTGTCAGCGTCAGATGTGTTGTGTGTTTCATGGGTTTTCTTTAATTCTTGGATGACCTTGCCTCATGTTTTTTTGTTCCTCCTCGATGTGTCTTTGTTCAATATTTTTTTTATTTAATTTTGTTCGATTACATTTGATGGAAACTCCCCACACATTGCTATGCTGTGGGGATTGAAGCGATATTTTATTTAAATAAAATAAAAGAGAAAGTATTGATTTTGGTTGCAGGGTTGAGAAAAAAAAAAACATTTATTCACTGACTTGGACAAAGTAATAATATACCAGTGTTGAACATTGTCCCAAAGGTTACCGCCATAACACAAAAACAAACAGAGAAAATATGAAATATGGAACCAAACTGCACCAGCTACTGTCATGTACAGTAGACACACACTACTTACTATCCCACTGAGCACATACTGGTTGAATCAACATGGTTTCCACGTCATTACAATGAAATTAGGTTGAACCAACATGGAATAGATGTTGAAGGAACGTTTCCAACATGTGCCTTATGGATCCGCCCTCCCTTTGATGGTCTCCCACTAATGTCTACCATCCTGTCTCACACTGCCTGCCTGCCTGCCTGTCTGCCTGTCAGATGGAGTCTTAACCAGGCTCTGTTCACTCCAACAAGCACTGACTGTATGAGATCGTAGTACAGTACTGTATGGCATTTTGCAACTACTGTAGTTGGAAGGTTGTTAAAAGGATTTTCTCTCAACAATGGTTCTATTGGTCTTAGCAGGTGATGCTACAGTATGTCATCGTTAATTAAGCCCTGTGCTTATTTAAACAGTGTTTCTGGATGTAGTCGAAGATATACTCCCATGCAGTTGGATTGTAAACGGAGTTACCTGAAGTGATTTCACCTCTGGTTGGTGTGATTGGCTTCGATCACGGCACTGTACTATACTGTACTATCCTGTACTCTATGCCTCCACCTGCTGGTATTGTAACCCCACTGCACCTCATGTCGTTCATGTGTTTTTTTCCCCCTTTATGTTTGGCTGTTGTGTCTTGTTGTATTGTGAAGGTCATACTTTATGTTGGCTGGCCCAACTATGTTTTACGTGTTTATTTGTAGAGTTGCATGTGTCATTCATGTAAGGCTGTATATGGTTTGTTTTCCATTTGTGTTGCCCACGCTGTTCCGAAAAAAAAATGATAGCTTTTAAAAACCGATGAAACCTAAGTTGCATGTGTCCTAAGTTATTTCATACTGTATTCTAACGCCATGCGTCTTACATGCAACAATGATTAGGGAGCAAAACATATTGCATTTTTTTGTCCTCTGGAAGTAGTTTTGTAAAATTATCATTATTTATTTTGCCGAGCACACCATTTCTCTGTGTATGCAGTTTATTTGTTATTACAATTTTCTTAGCGGTGCTGTTTCCTCCTAGGGGAGGTCCATCAAATTGTGTTTTTCATAGGCTACTGCAATAGTCTGAAGATGAGAAGTACCAGATTCAACCACAGGGTGGTGCCATCTCATAACAAAAGACCATGTGGTGAGCTTTGTTCAGTTCTCATCAAAGAGAATGCTCCTCTGTTGCAGGTGATGTCATCGCTCTTGCGAGACAGGTGAGTGTGTGTGGCATCATTTACCACCGAAACTTGAGAATGTATAAAATGTTCTCATCCTGCAGTTTTTTAAGTTTCACTGTTGAAAAGCAATATCCCCCTGTTTAAATACAGCAAAGTACACACTGCAAACTTCAAGGACTAGGGCATTCAAGGAGTTGGTCTGACGGGAATTAGTGATGTCATCGGCCTCCACCCTTGCTTACCGGAACAATAGAGGATGAGTAGATCATTAAATACTTTAGACAATGGCAACAATGAGGAAGTGATGAGAATGGGTTATGTATGAATGGTTGAAAGAGCATAAAGAACTGTAACCTCCAGGCATCATAATGTAATTTTCAACCATAGTGATAAACAATGTAGGTGGAAAAGTGCTGAGTTGAATTATAAACAAAATGGTGGTTGTGTTGCAATTAATAGAATTGTCATAAGAGACTTGTGGAACAAGCAAAGGTGTCAATTGATGACTGTTTAAAATGTAAGACTGTATGCATTGTTACCAATGTAAATCCATTCCACTCACCGCTAAGTCAACCCAAGCCTACCAGAAGTTGGTTTACTGTAGGGCAATTCCCCATGCTTCATAAACAACAGGTGTAGAATAACAGTGACATTTTTACTTAAATCTATTAATTCAGTCGTGAATTAATGTAATTAGCTGAGACTAAGATTTTTCACTTTAAAATGTATTCCAAACAAAAACCATTGATTTCAAAGTATACCAAACCATACACTATGACTACTGTGAATCATCTACACAGCATGACCTTGGGAGTATAAGGTTCTATCTGCGCAAATCATAGCTGAGATATTGAGCATCAAGGTTTTCACATCCCAGATCTCAGAACTGTTCTCTAGTGAATTGTTCTTTCATGAATCATTAAGGTCCTGACCTTGAAGCTACCTAAAGAGTATCAAAATCCTGAGACATTTGTTAATCGTTTTTTAGGGGGTGTGTAATTGCAGATAGAACCTATCTGACACTTCTGAATTAGACATGTTCAGTTTTGAAGAAAACTAGCTATTTGAATACATCAATTATAAATAACACTATTTTACCAAGAAAGGGTCAAAACAGATCATCAAATACGTTAAGAAATGTATTCTAATCATAAGACGAATGACTGTCATCACTGAACAACGATGAGACAGCAACGAATCACTGGGCACAGACGTCAATTCAACGTCTATTCCGTGTTGGCTCAATGTAATTTCATTTAAATAATGCGGAAACAACGTTGATTCAAGCAGTGTGCCCAGTGGGATGTGTTTTGATTGGTCAGTCTGTATTTGTTCAGGCTTGTGATTGTATTGCAGTTCAAATGGGTTTAGGCAGATAGAACTTGCTAGTTTATCTTTTTTTCCCCACTACAAATATACTTTGTAGACAGATTAGACAGATGAACAACCATCAATTATATATGACTAACTAATGCAAAAAAACCGATTAAATATCTGCTACTAATTAAGATTCGAAGATTCGATTTTGGTTAATGAACTAATGCTACGTCTCCTGGCTCTTACCATAATTCTGTTACAAGGTGTGAATCTGCTTCGCTTGCTGAGTGAAGTGAAGTGGATTTACACCTTGTAACAGAGCTATGGTAAGAGCCAGGAGAGGTAGCATTAACTGAAGAGAGAGGTAGAGAGTGACACTTGCTTTGACCACCAGACAGAAAGAGAAAGAAAACAGTTATGAGCTGAACATAACAGTATACTATTGGAAGGAAGGACTGTAGTAGGTGACTTTCCAATTGTAGCCAATTCAATTGCAGGAATTCCATTACTGATTTATTTGTGGTAATTCAGTTACTGATTTTTATCGCTTAATAATTCATACAAATAAAAAAAGCAGAAGGCAAATAATAAGTATAAGTGTTGATATTAGTTGGCAGGGGTCTTTACTTCAAAAGTATTATGTTTTGATGTATTTTTAATACCTTTTTAAGACTTTTCTGGTCGATGTTTTCTAAGACCCCTTTTCCATCTGTTTATCCAGAAATCAAATCTTTACTTATGCCTCGTTTTTAAGATGGAAAATGTAAAGACTCTTCGCTTTGATTGGACACCCTAGAGGCTCCACATCTTCTTCATCCTCCTACTCTTCATCAGTGTCCTCCCCCTCAGCCTCTCTGAGTCTCTTGTAGAACTTAGCGATGCGCCTCCTGGAGGTAGCAGGCCAGAAACCATTTCTGCTGCTCAGACAGGAGAAGGTTGTAGTACTGGATCCCAGCTGTCTGTCTGTACTACAGTTGAATGGCGGGGAACCCGGTTACCGAGATTTACCGCCCAAAAAAACTCACCTTTCCTGGTAAATAACTGCAAGAAACAGGTAAATTATAATAAATGAATTATATGAACACCATCATCACCATGCCTAAATCTGGCTTCTCTAGGGCCTTCTCTCTGCTCTCTGCATGATGAATCATCAACGCTCAGGGTGGGGACAGACATCCCATCTCAGTATGGAGCGCAGTTCACAATGCATGTAGACATATCATCTCATGATAGTAAGTTATTTCTTGTGACAGGTAGGCCTACATTTGATGCAGCATAGCATATGATACAGTAATATAAGGACCGAATGCATGTCTAAATGTACACATCTCCATCTCTCTTTCGGGCAAAACACCAGTCTCAACGTCAACAGTGAAGAGGCGACTCCGGGATGCTGGCCTTCTAGGCAGAGTTGCAAAGAAAAAGCCATATCTCAGACTGGCCAACAAAAATAAAAGATTAAGATGGGCAAAAGAACAGAGACACTAGACAGAGGAACTCTGCCTAGAAGGCCAGCATCCCAGACTCGCCTCTTTACTGTTTACTTTGAGACTGGTGTTTTGCGGGTACTATTTAATGAAGCTGCCAGTTGAGGACTTGTGAGGCGTCTGTTTCTCAAACTAGACACTCTAATGTACTTGTCCTCTTGCTCAGTTGTGCACTGGGGCCTCCCACTCCTCTTTCTATTCTGGTTAGTGCCAGTTTGCGCTGTTCTGTGAAGGGAGTAGTACACAGCATTGTACGAGATCTTCAGTTTCTTGGCAATTTCTCACATGGAAAAGCCTTCATTTCTCAGAACAAGAATAGACTGATGAGTTTCAGAAGAAAGTTCTTTGTTTCTGGCCATTTTGAGCCTGTAATCGAACCCACAAATGCTGATGCCCCAGATACTCAACTAGTCTAAAGAAGGCCAGTTTTATTGCTTCTTTAATCAGAACAACAGTTTTCAGCTGTGCTAACATAATTACAAAAGGGGTTTCTAATGATCAGTTAGCCTTTTAAAATGATAAACTTGGATTAGCTAACACAATGTGCCATTGGAACACAGGAGTGATGGTTGCTGATAATGGGCCTCTGTACACCTATGTAGATATTCCATTAGAAATCTGACGTTTCCAACTACAATAGTCATTTACAACATTAACAATGTCTTCACTGTATTTCTGAACATTTTATATTTTTTTAATTTTAACAATTTTGCACGCCCAATTTTTCAGTTTTTGACTTGTTAAAAAAGTTTGAAATATCCAATAAAGGTCGTTCCACTTCATGATTGTGTCCCACTTGATGTTGATTCTTCACAAAAAAAATACAGTTTTATATCTTTATGTTTGAAGCCTGAAATGTGGCAAAAGGTCGCAAAGTTCAAGGGGGCCGAATACTTTCGCAAGGCACTGTATATATATACATAAAGATATAAAACTGTATTTTTTTGTGAAGAATCAACAACAAGTGGGACACAATCATGAAGTGGAACGACATTTATTGGATATTTCAATCTTTTTTAACAAATCAAAAACAGAAAAATTGGGCGTGCAAAATTATTCAGCCCCCTTAAGTTAATACTTTGTAGCGCCACCTTTTGCTGTGATTACAGCTGTAAGTCGCTTGGGGTATGTCTCTATCAGTTTTGCACATCGAGAGACTGAAATGTTTTCCCATTCCTCCTTGCAAAACAGCTCGAGCTCAGTGAGGTTGGATGGAGAGCATTTGTGAACAGCAGTTTTCAGTTCTTTCCACAGATTCTCGATTGGATTCAGGTCTGGACTTTAACTTGGCCATTCTAACACCTGGATATGTTTATTTTTTAACCATTCCATTGTAGATTTTGCTTTATGTTTTGGATCATTGTCTTGTTGGAAGACAAATCTCCGTCCCAGTCTCAGGTCTTTTGCAGATTCCATCAGGTTTTCTTCCAGAATGGTCCTGTATTTGGCTCCATCCATCTTCCCATCAATTTTAACCATCTTCCCTGTCCCTGCTGAAGAAAAGCAGGCCCAAACCATGATGCTGCCACCACCATGTTTGACAGTGGGGATAGGGTGTTTAGGGTGATGAGCTGTGTTGCTTTTACACCAAACATAACATTTTGCATTGTTGCCAAAAAGTTCAATTTTGGTTTCATCTGACCAGAGCACCTTCTTCCACATGTTTGGTGTGTCTCCCAGGTGGCTTGTGGCAAACTTTAAACTACAATTTTTATGGATATCTTTAAGAAATGGCTTTCTTCTTGCCACTCTTCCATAAAGGCCAGATTTGTGCAATATACGACTGATT
This sequence comes from Oncorhynchus kisutch, assembly GCF_002021735.2. Classification (NCBI taxonomy): domain Eukaryota; kingdom Metazoa; phylum Chordata; class Actinopteri; order Salmoniformes; family Salmonidae; genus Oncorhynchus; species Oncorhynchus kisutch. The sequence continues at coordinate 42,014,369 of NC_034177.2, forward strand.
GTTGTCCTATGGACAGAGTCTCCCACCTCAGCTGTAGATCTCTGCAGTTCATCCAGAGTGATCATGGGCCTCTTGGCTGCATCTCTGATCAGTCTTCTCCTTGTATGAGCTGAAAGTTTAGAGGGACGGCCAGGTCTTGGTAGATTTGCAGTGGTCTGATACTCCTTCCATTTCAATATTATCGCTTGCACAGTGCTCCTTGGGATGTTTAAAGCTTGGGAAATCTTTTTGTATCCAAATCCGGCTTTAAACTTCTTCACAACAGTATCTCGGACCTGCCTGGTGTGTTCCTTGTTCTTCATGATGCTCTCTGCGCTTTTAACGGACCTCTGAGACTATCACAGTGCAGGTGCATTTATACGGAGACTTGATTACACACAGGTGGATTGTATTTATCATCATTAGTCATTTAGGTCAACATTGGATCATTCAGAGATCCTCACTGAACTTCTGGAGAGAGTTTGCTGCACTGAAAGTAAAGGGGCTGAATAATTTTGCACGCCCAATTTTTCTGTTTTTGATTTGTTAAAAAAGTTTGAAATATCCAATAAATGTCGTTCCACTTCATGATTGTGTCCCACTTGTTGTTGATTCTTCACAAAAAAATACAGTTTTATATCTTTGTTTGAAGCCTGAAATGTGGCAAAAGGTCGCAAAGTTCAAGGGGGCCGAATACTTTCGCAAGGCACTGTATATATACAGTTGAAGTCAGAAGTTTACATACACCTTAGCCAAATACATTTAAACAGTTATTCACAATACTCAGTTATTCACAATTCCTGACATTTAATCCTAGTAAAAATTCCCTGTATTAGGTCATTTAGGATGACCACTTTATTTTAAGAATGTGAAATGTCAGAATAATGGAGATAATTATTTATTTCAGATTGTATTTCTTTCATCACATTGCCAGTGGGTCAGAAGTTTACATACACTCAATTAGTATTTGGTAGCATTGCCTTTAAATTGTTTATCTTGGGTCAAACGTTTCGGGTAGCCTTCCATAAGCTTCCCACAATAAGTTGGGTGGATGTTGGCCCATTCCTCCATCTGTCGGTGGATCCCTGATTTCCTGTCAAACCTTTCACACTCGCTATCCCTCAGCACAGGGGCGCCGCAAGGATACATGCTTTCCCCCCCCACTCTTCTCACTCTACACCAATGACTGCACCTCCAACGATGCATCCATCAAACAACTCAAGTTTGCTGATGACACCACCCTGGTTGGTCACATCTCCGACGGCGACGAGTCCAAGTACTGAGGTGAGCTGACCAACTGGTGGCCTGGTGCAGTCGCAACAACCTGGAACTCAACATAGTGAAAACCGTGGAGATGGTGGTGGACTTCAGAAAACGTCCCACAACATGTCTCCCCCTCTAGATTGATGGCTCAGCCATTAGCACAGCTGAATCATTCAAATTCATGGGGAGCATTTTTTCCCACAACCTCAAGTAGGAAGACAACATTACATCGGTGACCAAGAGGCCTAGTTACATGGTCTTTAACCTGAATGTATGTGTGCATTTATGTGAGAAATCAGGGAGTGAGGACAGTGTTGGATGCACATGTGCCCAGGGAGACACCAACCTTACCTTAGGTCCAGGGCCAGCCCTGTCTTGATTCCTTTGGGTCGGTGAGCCCAGGATATTATTATGTTCAGATGGTGACGGAAACAAATGTATACAAAAATGAAAAATACAAAAGGCATGCCTAAACTAAAGATTCCATATTAAGTTGAAAGGCCTTATGGTAAGCAGCCTCACTGCTGCAAGCCGGGACAGCATCCCTTCCTCTGCATATATCCTGCATATTCCCTCTGTAAATTCTATATCCTCTCTGTAAATCAGCTTTACTCCAGAGTTTTATGTATTATGTTCACTGTATTTATATTGGATATCCTGTATGTTGACTACAGTAGGTTGTCTTTGTGTCTATATTCTGCCTGTACATTGTCTATTGCTGGCAGCACCTATTCACTAACTCAAATTCCAGTTATATGCAAAAGTACTTGGTAAATAAAGAGATTCTCATTCATTTGAGAGTGATTACATTTCTCCGGGCCCATCCCTCAGCTTTTTACCAACACGGAGGCAGGTTGACCACTTGGTTATTGTTTCAATTAAGAAATCTAGCTTTAAATGATGGTGATGCAATCAAATTCAATGTATTTTTGGTCATGTAGAATATCCTTGCAAAAGAGTTTAACACTGACTATCATGTCAAATGGACTTTAACACTAAGAAATCACCCTTTATCTGAAGACTTATCACCAGAATCCCTCTTTAACACCAGTAGACCATGACTCTTTTCAGGAAACCTATACCAGTGCTGTTGGTCAGTATTCTACTGGTTCTCCCCATCAGAGGTTGTGTTGGATCTCTCTCTAATCCCCCACCTGAACTGATCTCCTGGCCCTCCTAAGTCTAGGCCCTATAGCTCTACAACACAATGACCAACTCTTCACAGCGCCGCGGATTACCCTTCTGTTGCTCAGATTGTTTTCTGGTTGTGTTTGAAACTGATGGACCAGTACCTGTTGATCAGTACTGATGGACCAGTACCTGTTGATCGGTACTGATGGACAAGTACCTGTTGATCGGTACTGATTGACCAGTACCTGTTGATCGGTACTGATTGACCAGTACCTGTTGATCGGTACTGATTGACCAGTACCTGTTGATCGGTACTGATGGACCAGTACCTGTTGATCAGTACTGATGGACCAGTACCTGTTGATCGGTACTGATGGACAAGTACCTGTTGATCGGTACTGATTGACCAGTACCTGTTGATCGGTACTGATTGACCAGTACCTGTTGATCGGTACTGATTGACCAGTACCTGTTGATCGGTACTGATTGACCAGTACCTGTTGATCGGTACTGATTGACCAGTACCTGTTGATCGGTACTGATTGACCAGTACCTGTTGATCGGTACTGATTGACCAGTACCTGTTGATCGGTACTGATTGACCAGTACCTGTTGATCGGTACTGATTGACCAGTACCTGTTGATCGGTACTGATTGACCAGTACCTGTTGATCGGTACTGATTGACCAGTACCTGTTGATCGGTACTGATGGACCAGTACCTGTTGATCGGTACTGATGGACCAGTACCTGTTGATCGGTACTGATTGACCAGTATTCACATTTCTGACATGATCAAATTTACAGTAACATCCACAGTGCTTGACTTGGACCGAAATAGCTGCAGTACTAATTTTGGGTGCCGGTACTGTTTACATTTAGGGTCAGGATCTCCACAATACTTTTGAGATAATATTTTATAAGATGAACAAGAGCTCAAGCAGTAGAACATTTGAGGTGCCGGTACTCAGATCCAGTAAAACTCCGGCCCAGATCTGAACATACTGCATACTGCATGTCAAGCAGCACATGTGCAATGTAGTCTTGACAACAAATTCACAGTACTAGCACATACAGTAAGATGGCGCCGGAGAAGAAGGCAAATGTTTTACGTGCCCCCAACCGATTGCATTTTTTTGTTCGTTTATTTGAGTTGTTTGTAACTTATTTTTTTGCTTATGTGTACATAATGTTGCTGCTACCGTCTCTTATGACCGAAAATAACTTCTGGACATCAGGACTGCGATTACTCACCACGGACTGGCAGAATCATGTTTTTCCTTTAACGAGTCTGACGAGGCCGACTCAAACAATATACTGCTTTCTTGGGAACAGGCCCAGATCCCAGTGATTTGGGTGAAGAGGAGGCAGAGAAAAAGGGGCCCGAGGGTGGGCTGCCTTCTGAGAATTCGTAGGTGATTGAATAAACCCCCATTTCCATCCATTCTGCTAGCAAACGTGCAATCTTTGAACAATAAAATAGATGACCTACGTGGAAGATTAAACTACCAACGGGACATTCACAACCGTAACATCTTATGCTTCACGGAGACATGGCTGAACGATGACACTATCAACATACAGCTGGCTGGTTATACGCTGCACCGGCAGGATAGAACAGTGGCGTCTGGTCAGACAAGCAACGGCGGACTATGTATTTTTGTAAATAATAGCTGGTGCACGATATCTAAGGAAGTCTCAAGCTATTGCTCGCCTGAGGTAGAGTATCTCATGATAAACTGTAGACAACACTACCTACCTAGATATTTTTCATCTGTAGTTTTCGTAGTTGTTTAAATACCACCACAGTCGGAGGCTGGCACAAAAACTGCATTGAATGAGCTGTACTCTGCCATAAGCAAACAAGAAAACGCTCAACCAGAGGCGGCGCTCCTAGTAGCCGGGGACTTTAATGCAGGGAAACTTAAATCCATTTTATCAAATTTCTATCAGCATGTTAAATGTGCAACCAGAAGAAAAAAACTCTGGACCACCTTTACTCCTCACACAGAGACTCATACAAAGCTCTCCCTCACCCTCCATTTTGGTAAATATGACCATAATTCTATCCTCCTGATTCCTGCTTACAAGCAAAAATTAAAACAGGAAGCACCAGTGACTAGATCAATAAATAAGTGGTCAGATGAAGCAGATGCTAAGCTACATGATTGTTTTGCTAGCACAGACTGGAATATGTTCCGGGATTCCTTCGATGGCATTGGGGAATACATCACATCTGTCATTGGCTTCATCAATAAGTGCATCAATGACGTCGTCCCCACAGTGACCATACATACATACCCCAACCAGAAGCCATGGATTACTGGCAACAGCCGCACTGAGCTAAAGGCTAGAACTGCCGCTTTCAAGGAGCGGAAGCTTATAAGAAATCCTGCTATGTCCTCCTACAAACTATCAAACAGGCAAAGCGTCAATACAGGACTAAGATCTAATCGTACTACACCGGCTCTGACGCTCGCCGGATGTGGCAGGGCTTGCAAACCATTACAGACTATAAAGGGAAGCACAGCCGAGAGCTGCCCTTGTACTGTGAGCATGTGCTGACCAGTGTCTTCACTGACATTTTCAACCTCTCCCTGTCCGAGTCTGTAATACCAACATGTTTTAAGAAGACCACCATAGTGCCTGTGCCCATGAACACTAAGGTAACCTGCCTAAATGACTACCGACCCGTAGCACTCACGTCTGTAGCCATGAAGTGCTTCGAAAGGCTGGGCTAGACTGTTTCAATTTGCATACCGTCCCAACCGATCCACATATGATGCAATCTCTATTGCCACCTGGACAAAGGGAACACCTATGTGAGAATGCTATTCATTGACTACAGCTCAGCGTTCAACACCATAGTGCCCTCAAAGCTCATTAATAAGCTAAGGACCCTGGGACTAAACACCTCCCTCTGCAACTGGATCCTGGACTTCTTGACGGGTTGCCCCCAGGTGGTGAGGGTAGGTAACAACACATCTGCTACGCTGATCCTCAACACAGGGGCCCCTCAAGGGTGCGTGCTCAGTCCCCATCCTGTGCTCCCTGTACATGCATGACTGCACGGCCAGACACAACCTCAACACCATCATTAAGTTTGCCGATGACACAACAGTGGTAGGCCTGATCACCGACAACAACGAGACAGCCTGTAGGAAGGAGGTCAGAGACCTGGCTGTGTGGTGCAAGGACAGCAACCTCTCCCTCAACGTGATCAAGACAAAGGAGATGATTGTGGACTACAGGATAAATCACGCCCTCATTCTCACCGATGGGGCTGTAGTGGAGCAGGTTGAGAGCTTCAAGTTCCTTGGTGTCCACATCACCAACAAACTAACATGGTCCAAGCACACCAAGACAGTTGTGAAGAGGGCACAACAACATTTTCCCCCTCAGGAGACTGAAAAGATTTGGCATGGGTCCTCGGATCCTCAAAAGGTTCTAGAGCTACACCATCGAGCACTGGTTGTATCACTGCCTGGTATGGCAACTGGTCGGCCTCCGACTGCAAGGCACTACAGAGGGTAGTGTGAACGGCCCAGTACATCACTGGGGCCAAGCATCCTGCCATCCTGGACCTCTATACCAGGCGGTGTCAGAAGAAGGCCCTAAAAATTGTCAAAAGACTCCAGCCACACTAGTCATAGACTGTTCTCTCTGCTACCGCACAGCAAGCGGTACCGGAGCGCCAATTCTAGGTCCAAGAGGATTCTAAACAGCTTCTACCGCCAAGCCATAAGACTCCTGAACAACTAATCAAATGGCTACCCAGACTAGCCCTGTCCTGCTGTTCCTGCTCTGTGTCCTGGAGTGGCCTTGAACCCTGTTGTAATCCTGTCTGTCTGTGAGGTGGCCGTGGCCCATCGGAGAAGAAGAGGAGAGCAGGCTGGGTTAATCTGGCTCATGATGGGGCAATTACTTCCACGCTGCTGGATGGTTGTGGGGATGGAGGGAGGAAGAGGAAGGGGGGACAGCTAGAGGTTGCAGCGTAACTGACTGCTCCGTTGTGGGAGGAGTCACCCCTATAGCTAGGCGGATCTTTCCCTGACCTTGGAGAAAGGAAGGAGAGAGAGAGAGAGACGCACAGAGAGAGAGCAGAGACGTCAGCATACTGCCACAGATCCAGCAGCACTGCAGATCTCTCTGTGTGCTGCTATTCTTCCTATGAGGGTGAAAGACAGGAGGAGGAGTGGGAGTGAGTGAGTGAGAGAAGCGTCTGGCAGCCATCCCAGTCAAACTGTAATGCAGAGTAAAGGGGGAGATAGCAGTCTTTTCACTGAGCCTCAGCACAGGATACAGCACTGTAAGTCTGTGTGTCGTTCCTCTGTGCCATAGTGATGTGTTGTGTAGCTGTTTGCATGTTGTGTGTGCTGCTCTATGTTCATTAGTATTATTGTTATTATAATTCTGATGCTGCTGTATGTTCATTAGTATTATTGTTATTATAATTCTGATGCTGCTGTATGTTCATTAGTATTATTGTTATTATAATTCTGATGCTGCTGTATGTTCATTAGTATTATTGTTATTATAATTCTGATGCTGCTGTATGTTCATTAGTATTATTGTTATTATAATTCTGATGCTGCTGTATGTTCATTAGTATTATTGTTATTATAATTCTGATGCTGCTGTATGTTCATTAGTATTATTGTTATTATAATTCTGATGCTGCTGTATGTTATTATGCTCTGAAGGAGAGCAATGGCACAAGTATTTATGGACGCGACAGAGACAACAGTTGCTTAACAGAGACTGGATGGGCCGTGCTTTTGTAACCATGGGATGTGTTTTGTGTGTGTGTGTGTGCATGCGGGTGGGAAGGTGTGTGTGTTGGAGGGTGTGTGTGTTGGAGGTTGTGTGTGTCTGCCTCTGTGTGTACGATTGTTTCTACATGGTTATGGCTGTGTGATTGTTGCAATTGTGTTGACTATGTGGCAAATCCTTGTGAAATAGAATCATTGTTGTGGAATAACAGTAATAAATAATTGTGTCATGCTGACAATCGCTGGCATATTGTTTACGCAGTGACGGCAGCAGAGAAACACCCTTGTTGTTGTTGTGCTTGTACACTCTTAGAATAACCTTTTTGGTTCCAGGTAGAACTCTTTTGGGTTCCATGTAGAACCCTCTAGGGAACGGGTTCTACATGGAACCCAATAGGGTTCTACCTGGAACCAAAAAGTGTTCTTGAAAGAGTTATCTTATGGGGACAGCCGAAGAACCGTTTAGGTTCTAGATAGCACCTTTTTTTCTAAGAGTGTAGTGTTCTGTAGGACATACTCCTCACCCTCGTCACCCAGGATGATGTTCTATTATGCAGCAATCAGAGTACTGCACTGTTCTACTCAGGCCTATTTCCGTCACCACAAGGGAGTGACATACAGTGCCCTTGGAAAGTATTCAGACCCCTTGACTTTTTCCACAATTATTCTAAAATGTATGAAATAGTTTTTCCCCCTCATAAATCTACACACAATACCCCATAATGACAAAGAAAAAACAGGTTTCTAGGAATTTTTTGTAAATGTATTAAAAAACGGAAATATCACATTTACATAAGTATTCAGACCCTTTACTCACTACTTTGTTGAAGCACCTTTGACAGCGATTACTGCCTCGAATCTACTTGGGTATGACGCTACAAGCTTGGCACACCTGTATTTGGGGAGTTTCTCCCATTCTCTGCAGATCCTCTCAAGCTCTGTCAGGTTGGATGGGGAGCATCGCTGCCCAGCTATTTTCAGGTCTCTCCAGACATGTTCAATTGGGTTGAAGTCCGGGCTCTGGCTGGGCCACTCAAGGACATTCAGAGACTTGTCACAAAGCCCCTCCTGCGTTGTCTTGGCTGTGTGCTTAGGGTCATTGTCCTGTTGGAAGGTGAATCTTCATCCCCGTCTTAGGTCCTGAGTGCTCTGGAGCAGGATTTCATCAAGGATCTCTCTGTACATCTTTCCCTAAATCCTGACTAGTCTCCCAGTTCCTGCCGCAGAAAAAATGTCCCACAGCATGATGCTGCACCACCATGCTTCACCATAGGGATGGTATTGGTCAGGTGATGAGCAGTACCTGGTTTCCTCCAGACATGACCATAAAGGCCTGATTGGTGGAGTGCTGCAGAGATGGTTGTCCTTCTGGAAGGTTCTCCCATCTCCACAAGGAACTCTGGAGCTCTGTCAGAGTGACCATCGGGTTCTTGGTCACCTCCCTGACCAAGGCCCTTCTCCCCTGATTGCTCAGTTTGGCCGGGCAGCCAGCTCTAGGAAGAGCCTTGGTGTTTCCAACCTTCTTCCATTTAAGAATGATTGAGGCCACAGTGTTGTTGGGGACCTTTAATGCAGCAGAAATGTGTTGGTACCCTCCCCCAGATCTGTGCCTCGACACAATCCTGTCCCGGAGCTCTATGGACAACAATTCCTTCAACGTCATGGCTTGATTTTTGCTCTGACATGCACTGTCAATTGTGGGACCTTATATGGACAGGTGTGTGCCTTTCCAAATCATGTCCAATCCATTGAATTTAACACAGGTGAACTCCAATCATCTCAAGGATGATCAATGGAAACAGGATGCACCTGAGCTCAATTTCGAGTCTCAATGCAAAGAGTCTGAATACTTACTGTATGTAAATAAGTTATTTCTGTTTTATATTTTTAATACATTTGCAAAAATGTCTATTCTTTGTCATTATGGGTTATTGTGTGTAGATTAAAAATATGTAATCCATTTTAGAGTACTGCTTGTAACGTAACAAAATGTGGATAAAGGGAAGTGGTTTGACGACTTTCCAAATGCACTGTATTTCAATGCTTAAATGTCAATATTTTGACATATTCTCATGAGACCATGTTTTTTTTTAACCTTTATTTAACCAGGAAGGGCTCATTGAGAACATGAAACATGAAACAACATGAAAAACTACAAGTAATCTAGTAAAAACCATTGAATTCACAAGAGTATAACAAAATAAAATAAAAACTGCAAATTAAAAACATTGACAGGTCAGGGAATCAGCCTCAAAATCCTTCATCAGTGATTTAAAAACACCAATCGGGACAAGTTTTTCCAGTTTAAAAGTATTTTGTAAGGTGTTCCAAGACGATGGCGCAGTACATAAAAGCCCTTTTTATGAAATTCAGTTGGGACATTTGGAACAGTTAGCAGGATAAAGTCCAGCGAACGAAGAGAGTACCCAGCACATTTCTGAACAATAAAAATAAAAGGTAGTAAAATGGCTTTGTAAATAAAAGTATACCAGTGCCTGAGCCTACGAGTGACTAGAGAAGGCCAGCTAACCCTGGTATACAAAAGTGCAGTGGTGCGTAGGGGATTTGCAGTTTAAAATAAATCTCAATGCTCCATGGTAAAGATCGTCAATTGATCTCAAACACTGAGCGGAAGCATTCATATATAAAATATCCCCATAGTCTAGTAAAGGCATAAATGTAGCTGATTACTAGCCTCCTTCTGGCTTCAAAAGAAAAACAGGCCTTATTCCTAAAATAAAATCCCAATTTCAGCTTCAATTTTTTTATAAGTTGTTGAATATGCAATTTAGAAGAGAGGCCGTCATCAATTAAAATTCCAAGATATTTATATGAGGTTACAACCTCAATCTCCTTGCCCTGACAGGTAGTAATAGGTGAAAGGTTCTATTTCTTTCATTAGAAAACACTATTAGTTTAGTTTTGTCAGTATTGAGGATAAGCTTCAATTAACACAAGGTATGTTGAACAATATAAAAGCAGTTTACAAGTTCTGGAAAGCTTTTGTAAGAGACGAGGCACAACAGTAAATAACAGTATCATCAGCATAAAAATGAAGTTGTGCATTTTAGACATTTTTATCTAAATAATTTATATAACTAGTGAATAAGAGAGGACCAAGTTCAGAGCCTTGGGGCACACCATTCAAGACAGACAATTTAACAGACATAAGCCCATCAAATTGAGTGCACTGAGTTCTATCAGACAGATAGTTAGCAAACCATGTAACTGCATGCTCTGAAAGACCTACACTCGACAATCTCTGCCACAGTATAGCATGATCAACTGTATCAAAAGCCTTAGCGAGATCAATAAAAAGTGAGACAATGGTTTCAGTGATATCATTTAAAACCTTCATGGCTGCTGTGATTGTGCTATGCTTCTTCCTGAAGCCCGATTGGTACATTGATAAAATAGAGTTAGTAAATAAAAGCTATTTTAGCTGTTCACTTACAAGGGTTTCAAGTATTTTCACCAGGGGTGACAGCTTTGAGATTGGCCTATAATTATTGGAGTTGGATCTCCCCCTTTTAAAAGTGGTAGGACAAATGCTGATTTCCAGATCTTTGGAATTTCATTACATTCCAGGGTTAGATTGAACAGAGATGTAAGTGGTTCAGCTATGAAATCAGCTGCCAGATTTAAAAAGCAGGGATCCAAAAGATCAGGACCTGCAGGCTTTCTCTGATCTAAGGATTTCAGGGCCTTTATGTACCACCTGCACTGAGAATGGCAAAAAGCAAAAAGTTTGACCAGCTCTCACTGGTTCATCCACACAGGATGGTACAGAGACAGAGGACACTGAATCAAACAGCCTACCAGATGATACAAAGTGCTCATTGAAACAATTCAGCATTTCAGTTTTGTCATTTCCGTTTTGTCAGCAACAGAGTCCTTCAAAACACATGACGGTAATTCATTAACATTACTGTTACCAGACATAGACTTAATAGCCTTCCAAAACTTTCTAGGGTCATTCAGGTTATCAGTGGTAACAGACATAAAATATTCATACTTGGCCTTCCTGAGAAGAAAAGAACACGTGTTTCGTAACTGCCTAACTAACAATAAACCAATCAGCATCAGAACATGATTTCCTTGCTTTAGCCCAGGCTAGATTACGGTTGTGAATAATACAAGACAGCTCAGAAGAAAACCATGGATTATCCCGCCCTTTAACCCTGAACCTGCGGAATGGGGCATGTTTGTTTACTATTTGGGAAAAACCATAATGAAAGAATTTCCAGGCAGTTTCCACATCAGGGATAAACTCAATCTTGCTCCAGTCAAAATAAAACAATCAGGAAAGAAAGCCTGCTCATTAAAACACTTCAAATTTCTCTTACGAATAAAATGTGGTTTTGTCTTAGGAACCTTAGTATTTCTAACAGCAACAACAGCACAATGGTCACTTAAATCATTACAAAAAACACCAACCGCTGAATATTTATGTGGAACATTTGTCAATATCAAATAAATCAGGGTAGATTTATCTGGGCATTTAAGATTTGGGCGAGTGGGTGAGTTAATCAACTGGGTAAGATTCAAAGAATCTGTTGATGTGGATGCACTGTAAACGATGCACTGTAAACGATGCACTGTAAACGATGCACTGTAAACGATGCACTGTAAACGATGCACTGTAAACGATGCACTGTAAACGAACTAACTGTGAGCAGTTAGTGAAAGACACTGCAGCAGAAGCATTCTCCCAATGCAGTATTTATCCATTCATTTAACTGGTATAACTCTGCTTCAGCCACTTAGTTTCATTTACAACCTCAGTACTGTTTATGATATGAATACCACTGTTTCCTAAATACTACCCATTTAGAACTGAATGGGTAGACTGTGATGGGGGGGGGGCTCCACACATCAAATACCTCTGCAGTTGCTGTTTACCCAAACACGAGATTGAGCCCTTAGATACCAGTCCAGCAAGGCCTCCCTTCTTTCTCTTCTCCTCCTCCCTTCTTCTCCTCTGCCACCAGACCTTGATCCTGCAGTGATATCATGATATCATCGCAGTCTGCTGTTGTTAGAGCTGCACATGAGTTACATATGATAATGCCGCCTTCCTCTACCCCCCCTACTTTCCCTCCTCCTACTTCCTCCCCAGGCCCCCTAGGCAGGTTATCTCTACTCTATAATTGGGTCATATTTCTAATTTTTCTGGCTGACGTGGTGTGCATTCTGGGAACATTCAGGAATGCCGTGGGTGGAGGAGTTATGAAATGTTGTGTTTGGAGGTGAGCAGGAGAGCTGAGTGGTGGGTGGAGTAGTTATGAAATGCTGTGTTTGGAGGTGAGCAGGAGAGCTGAGTGGTGGGTGGAGGAGTTATGCTACAGCCTCAGGAGACTCCACAGAGCCACACACACACACACTGCAGAACAGAGCCACACACACACACACTGCAGAACAGAGCCACACACACACACTGCAGAACAGAGCCACACACACACACTGCAGAACAGAGCCACACACACACACTGCAGAACAGAGCCACACACACACACACACACACACACACACACACACACACACACACACACACACACACACACACACACACACACACACACACACACTGCAGAACAGAGCCACACACACACTGCAGAACAGAGCCACACACACACACACTGCAGAACAGAGTCACACACACACACACTGCAGAACAGAGCCACACACACACACTGCAGAACAGAGCCACACACACACACTCCAGAACAGAGCCACACACACACACTGCAGACAAGAGCCACACACACACACTGCAGAACAGAGCCACACACACACACTGCAGAACAGAGCCACACACACACACACTGCAGAAAAGAGCCACACACATACACTGCAGAACAGAGCCACACACACACACTGCAAAACAGAGCCACACACACACACACACTGCAGAACAGAGCCACACACACACACTGCAGAACAGAGCCACACACACACACACACTGCAGAACAGAGCCACACACACACTGCAGAACAGAGCCACACACACACACTGCAGAACAGAGCCACACACACACTGCAGAACAGAGCCCCACACACTGCAGACCAGAGCCATACACACACACTGCAGACCAGAGCCATACACACACACTGCAGAACAGAGCCACACACACACACTGCAGAACAGAGCCACACACACTGCAGAACAGAGTCACACACACACACTGCAGAACAGAGCCACACACACACACACTGCAGAACAGAGCCACACACACACACTCCAGAACAGAGCCACACACACACACTGCAGTCAAGAGCCACACACACACACTGCAGAACAGAGCCACACACACACACTGCAGAACAGAGCCACACACACACACACACTGCAGAAAAGAGCCACACACATACACTGCAGAACAGAGCCACACACACACACTGCAGAACAGAGCCACACACACACACTGCAGAACAGAGCCACACACACACACACACTGCAGAACAGAGCCACACACACACACTGCAGAACAGAGCCACACACACACACACACACTGCAGAACAGAGCCACACACACACTGCAGAACAGAGCCATACACACTGCAGAACAGAGCCACACACACTGCAGAACAGAGCCATACACACACACTGCAGAACAGAGCCACACACTGCAGAACAGAGCCACACACACACTGCAGAACAGAGCCACACACACACACTGCAGAACAGAGCCACACACACACACACACTGCAGAACAGAGCCACACACACACTGCAGAACAGAGCCATACACACTGCAGAACAGAGCCACACACACTGCAGAACAGAGCCATACACACACACTGCAGAACAGAGCCACACACACACACTGCAGAACAGAGCCACACACACACACTGCAGAACAGAGCCACACACACACTGCAGAACAGAGCCCCACACACTGCAGACCAGAGCCATACACACACACTGCAGAACAGAGCCACAGACACACTGCAGGGATGGGCGGAAAATAGATCTGACCCCCAGAGAGAGTCAGAGACCGAGCACAAAAGAGAGCGAGAGAGAAAGGTAAGAGATGGAGGGACAGCGTGGACACTCAGCCCTTACTCCGTTTGAGTACATGTGGTGGATGTCAATTTGGAAAAAGAGAAGGGTAAATACAAAGGAGGGAGCACGGCACCGCGGCCGCATTCCTATGGACAATATTCTGTACCAGATCCATTCATCCATAACACAGTACCACGTTTATACACCGGTGTCATAGTGTATTTGCTGAATTCTGTGTCATCTCACTCAAGCAACCCTGGGTAAAAGCTGTAGTTGATGTTTCTTGCTGTCATTAGTCCTCCTGGTCTACCTTTTGGCATGTCTATCTAGCTCTCCCTCTCTCTCTCACCCCCCCCCCCCCCCCCCCCTCCCCCTTCTCAACTCAATTCAAATTCTAGATTCTGGACGTCAGGACAAACAAAATCAAAGTCGGGGAGCAGGCAGTTTATGGGAAACGGTCTTCCACAGATAGATGATGATGTGGTTCTGTAAAGGAGTAGCTCACGTGGAGGTGGTATCGATGGTCCAGCCATGGAGGGAATAAATACAGCTACTGTATATCAGCTGATCTACTGACAAGGTTAATCCCCGTCGGCAGGCCTCTCCTCTCCTCTCTCTGCTGTCCTGTCCTGACAGTCCGGGAGATATTCTGCGTGTTTGGGATGTCAGCGCTGTCAGCCTGATGGTGTATGTACAGGTGCAGGGAAGGGTGTGTTGGTACACCCCTCTCTTTGTAGTGTAGGGTGTGTGGGTGTGTGTTTTGGGGGGTGGAGGGAGGAGTCCATCTGGTTGTGGACTAAATGACTAATTCCACTGTGCTGCAATTACAGATGTAGTGTTTCAGAGCCATGATTCTTGCCCAGTAATCCGTACAGAAGAGGTAGGCAGGACAAGTTTGAGGATGTTTGGGGAAACATTTGCTTTAGAAATGCACAAACATGGTATCCAAATTGGTTAAATTCTATAATGATAATAATGAATACCTGTAGTGCTCTGCCTTTGTATGCTGGCATGGTGTTTTAAGGATTTGAACAGTGTTGCCAGTATGAAATATGCTTCAATTATAGCCTACATTCATTTTTATGAGCATAGTCTTTCATTCCCTGTGTGTCAGTCAAGGGCAATGCGTAGCTGGAAGCTGCCTTTACTCTGTACTGGTTGTGTGTGGAAAGGCTCCAAACAGAGACTATTCATCATTTCACAACCAACATCCGTTGTCTGAGGAACAGGAGACCCTAGACTATCCTGGGAAAGTGTTCTATTCCCCTTCTCTCTCTCTCTCTCTCTCTCTCTCTCTCGCACCCCCCCCCCTCTCTCTATTTATCACTCTCTCTCTATTTATCAGTCTCTCTCCCTCACTCTCTCTATTTATCACTCTCTCTCTATTTATCAGTATCTCTCCCTCACTCTCTCTATTTATCAGTCTCTCTCCCTCACTCTCTCTATTTATCAGTCTCTCTCTCTCTCTCTATTTATCAGTCTCTCTCTCTCTATTTATCAGTCTCTCTCCCTCACTCTCTCTATTTATCAGTCTCTCTCTCTCTCTATTTATCAGTCCTCTCTCTCTCTATTTATCAGTCTCTCTCTCTCTCTCTTTTTATCAGTCTCTCTCTCTATTTATCAGTCTCTCTCTCTCTCTTTTTATCAGTCTCTCTCTCTATTTATCAGTCTCTCTCTCTATTTACCAGTCTCTCTCTCTATTTATCAGTCTCTCTCTCTCTATTTATCAGTCTCTCTCTCTCTATCAGTCTCTCTCACTCTATTTATCAGTCTCTCTCTATTTATCAGTCTCTTTCTCTCTCTATTTATCAGTCTCTTTCTCTCTCTATTTATCAGTCTCTCTCTATTTATCAGTCTCTCTCTATTTATCAGTCTCTCTCACTATATTTATCAGTCTCTCTCTCTATTTATCAGTATCTCTCTCTCTATGTATCAGTCTCTCTCTCTATTTATCAGTCTCTCTCTCTATTTATCAGTCTCTCTCTCTATTTATCAGTCTCTCTCTCTATTATCAGTCTCTCTCTCTCTATTTATCAGTCTCTCTCTCTCTATTTATCAGTCTCTCTCTCTCTATTATCAGTCTCTCTCTCTCTATTTATCAGTCTCTCTCACTATATTTATCAGTCTCTCTCTCTATTCAGTCTCTCTCTATTTATCAGTCTCTCTCTCTATTTATCAGTCTCTCTCTCTATTTATCAGTCTCTCTCTCTCTCTATTTATCAGTCTCTCTCTCTCTCTCTATTTATCAGTCTCTCTCTCTATTTATCAGTCTCTCTCTCTCTATGTATCAGTCTCTCTCTCTCTCTATGTATCAGTCTCTCTCTCTATTTATCAGTCTCTCTCTCTATTTATCAGTCTCTCTCTATTTATCAGTCTCTCTCTCTCTATTTATCAGTCTCTCTCTCTCTATTTATCAGTCTCTCTCTCTCTCTCTATTTATCAGTCTCTCTCTCTATTTATCAGTCTCTCTCTCTATTTATCAGTCTCTCTCTCTCTATTTATCAGTCTCTCTCTCTCTCTCTATATCAGTCTCTCTCTCTCTATTATCAGTCTCTCTCTCTATTTATCAGTCTCTCTCTCTCTATTTATCAGTCTCTCTCTCTATTTATCAGTCTCTCTCTCTATTATAGTCTCTCTCTCTATTTATAGTCTCTCTTCTCTATTTATCAGTCTCTCTCTCTCTATTTATCAGTCTCTCTCTCTCTATTTATCAGTCTCTCTCTCTCTATTTATCAGTCTCTCTCACTATATTTATCAGTCTCTCTCTCTCTATTTATCAGTCTCTCTCTCTCTATTTATCAGTCTCTCTCTCTCTATTTATCAGTCTCTCTCTCTATTTATCAGTCTCTCTCTCTCTATTTATCAGTCTCTCTCTCTCTATTTATCAGTCTCTCTCTCTATGTATCAGTCTCTCTCTCTCTATTTATCAGTCTCTCTCTCTATTTATCAGTCCTCTCTCTCTCTATTTATCAGTCTCTCTCTCTATTTATCAGTCTCTCTCTCTCTATTTATCAGTCTCTCTCTCTATGTATCAGTCTCTCTCTCTCTATTTATCAGTCTCTCTCTCTCTATTTATCAGTCTCTCTCTCTATTTATCAGTCTCTCTCTCTCTCTATTTATCAGTCTCTATCTCTCTATTTATCAGTCTCTCTCTCTATTTATCAGTCTCTCTCTCTATTTATCAGTCTCTATCTCTATTTATCAGTCTCTCTCTCTATTTATCAGTCTCTCTCTCTCTATTTATCAGTCTCTCTCTCTCTATTTATCAGTCTCTCTCTCTATGTATCAGTCTCTCTCTCTCTATTTATCAGTCTCTCTCTCTATTTATCAGTCTCTCTCTCTCTATTTATCAGTCTCTCTCTCTATTTATCAGTCTCTCTCTCTCTATTTATCAGTCTCTCTCTCTATGTATCAGTCTCTCTCTCTCTATTTATCAGTCTCTCTCTCTCTATTTATCAGTCTCTCTCTCTATTTATCAGTCTCTCTCTCTCTCTATTTATCAGTCTCTATCTCTCTATTTATCAGTCTCTCTCTCTATTTATCAGTCTCTCTCTCTATTTATCAGTCTCTATCTCTATTTATCAGTCTCTCTCTCTATTTATCAGTCTCTCTCTCTCTATTTATCAGTCTCTCTCTCTCTATTTATCAGTCTCTCGCTCTATTTATCAGTCTCTCTCTGTCTATTTATCAGTCTCTCTCTCTATTTATCAGTCTCTCTCTCTCTATTTATCAGTCTCTCTCTCTCTATTTATCAGTCTCTCTCTCTCTATTATCAGTCTCTCTCTCTCTCTATTTATCAGTCTCTCTCTCTCTATTTATCAGTCTCTCTCTCTCTATTTATCAGTCTCTCTCTCTCTATTTATCAGTCTCTCTCTCTCTCTCTATTTATCAGTCTCTCTCTCTCTCTATTATCAGTCTCTCTCTCTCTATTTATCAGTCTCTCTCTCTCTATTTATCAGTCTCTCTCTCTCTCTCTATTTATCAGTCTCTCTCTCTCTCTATTTATCAGTCTCTCTCTCTCTCTCTCTCTATTTATCAGTCTCTCTCTCTATTTATCAGTCTCTCTCTCTCTATTTATCAGTCTCTCTCTCTCTCTCTATATATCAGTCTCTCTCTCTATTTATCAGACTCTCTCTCTATTTATCAGTCTCTCTCTCTCTCTCTCTCTCCATTTATCAGTCTCTCTCTCTATTTATCAGTCTCTCTCTCTCTCTATTTATCAGTGTATCTCTCTCTTTCTATTTATCAGTCTCTCTCTCTCTATTTATCAGTCTCTTTCTCTCTCTATTTATCAGGCTCTCTCTCTATTTATCAGTCTCTCTCTCTCTCTCTCTCTCTCTCTCTCTCTATTTATCAGTCTCTCTCTCTATTTATCAGTCTCTCTCTCTATCAGTCTCTCTCTCTATTTATCAGTCTCTCTCTCTCTATTTATCAGTCTCTCTCTCTATTTATCAGTCTCTCTCTCTCTCTCTATTTATCAGTCTCTCTCTCTATTTATCAGTCTCTCTCTCTCTCTCTATTTATCAGTCTCTCTCTCTATCTATTTTGCAACAGCATTTCTGGTGCTTCGTCTTAAAATCTCAAACGGATGACAATGTGTAATGAAAGGATCTCTTGTTCCCTACTTGTTCCCTGCAAAGCCGGCAAGCGTTGTACAATAGTATGGATATTCTCAATTAGAAACAGCTTGACAAGAACAGCGGCCAGTTGGAATAGGAGTGTGAGGAACTTTAGTCAGGTTTGATTAGCCTCAAGCTCAGGTTTGATTAGCCTCAAGCTCAGGTTTGATTAGCCTTAAGCTCTATATTCTTCAGGGAACTTTCACAGCTGTGGAACTAGCTGAGAGAGAGCGAGAGAGAACTGTGGAGTTGAGCAAAGCTTCTACACACAGAGAGAGCGAGAGAGACAGAGAGAGAGAGAAGTTCATATTTTAAAACAAGCTCATCAAGCAAGAAGAGTCATTAAGACCTGCAGATTCATTGACTTCAATCACTTAGATCTGCATCATTCGTAAGTGACGACATGTTTGCTGCTGCCTTGTTTTGCTCTGGGGGTGGCTGTCTTGGACTCCGGTGTTAGACGAGCAGCACTTTTCCCTGAGCGTTGGGCTTCCTCTGCTCTCCCCCGCTCTACTTTGTGATGTTCTGACATGAGACCATTTTCAATAACCACTAAGCAGGTTGGTGCCAGTGTCTCACGGTCCTATTGAAATACTGCTGAAACACAAGGTGAGTTATCTCATCCAACAACAACAACCATAGCACCAGCAGAGCACTGGAAGCTGGCATCTCCCCCAGTCACATAGCACCAGACAAGGAACCACACAGCAGCGCTAGCTCAGTCTGTGTAGATTGGCATGGAGGATGGTGTTAACTTAGCGGTTAGTTTACGATAATATTGTGTTTACCTTACAGACTCTTTAATGTGGCCATGAACCCTTCTTTAGAGGGGAAAAAGCCTATTTCAAACAGGAAATATGATACCTGTAACATCCCATGCTACATTTTGCCCACTGGTTATGTCCATTCACACTAATGGAGATTTCCACCCTCCTCCACCACGATTGTGGTCTTGATTACCCTTTTGAAAAGTTTGTGGTCATACGCACATCCTTAAACAAACGTAGGTGCCCGGGCTAATAAAGAATACCCGTA